>NW_027105402.1:483308-493708 GCF_000696795.3 Halyomorpha halys | reverse complement strand
TATTGAAAAACCAAAAAAAAAAAAAAAAAAAAAAAGAGAATTAGATATGAAATGACTGAAAATAACATAAACGAACTGTTACTGATAACCACGACTGTTAATATTACCTGCTAAGAAGATGTACTTCTAAATTGCCTTATCCCTAATGCTATTAAACGTTAGGCAAATAGTAGATCTTGGGACAATATACTTTAAGGTCTGTTGCATTTCTTGAAGATCTAAAGTCAACCCATAACACTCTAGAGTCCTGTACCAACAGGAATATTAAGGCAAGATGGTTCACAATACCGTTCACAGATCAATTGCCTACAAATACCAAAGCGTAGGTACTTAGGGCAGAGCAGGTAGAAGGTGGACAATGGTCTCGAGGTACAGATAAAGCTTACCGTCATAATGGACACGGACGTTTCTCAATGTCTTTTTCTCTGTATTATTAGTTGAAACGTGACATACTTTAAAGTAGGTACTGTTATTTAATGGTACTAAATATAAAGATTGATTCAAAATTAAATATCTCCTTTATATATAAAACCAAATTTCATAAGGTATTGAAGAACTGGTTCAAATGTTTACTATTTTGTTTTTGGAGGTAATGGCTATATTAATAAGAAATTTCATATTGTAAAAATATTATAAATATATATAACCTAAATATTGAGGTTACCATTGCTCTAGGTTCACTCTTACGGATTATAGAATTTATTTGTTGCAAAATATCAAAGGAGGTTTAATACGATCTCAAAAGAAACTCTTTTTTGACAAAACAGGGCTTTTGTTCTAATAAGATTAATCATTAAAACTCCAAAATCACTAATTTTAAATGAGTATCATTTATAAATTGATTTGCCCTAATAATTTCATTTTGGGACATACATATTGAATTGGAAGAATATTGAACTGAAAAGAGTAGTGGGGCAGGTTGGTACCTGTGGTGTCAACCGACCCCAATGGACGTTTACAATGGAAAAAATAAATAGAAAAAATGAGTACCGTACGTTATGTACTAAATGAACTTTTTTTTTAAAAAATACTTTTTATTTATTGATAGATATTACAATCTGCCACACAGATGTGGGCAATAGGTAATAGTGGTGAATGATCACATTCATACTAAAATAAAATAAATGAATGAATGAAAAAAATAAAAGAAAATAAAAACAATCTCTCTTAAAATATATACAAACAGAAGGATAAACAAAATGAACATAATCAAACTATGTGTATGAAAAAAAAAATAACGTAATGATAAAATAATATAATCTCTAGTCACATTTACACTCTCTCTAAATGAACTAAAAACGAAGTTTTCTTCTTGATATTCTTGATTACTTAGATCTTCTGGGTTAATCACCTTGCAGCTTGACATCACTTCACCCAAATATCATGCACCAATCTCGGTAAATTTCGATTTCTGACTTTCTTAACATTAAACATAGAGCTACCAAACCTTGATTGTCTTTACAGGATTCTGATGTTTCTTAAAATACAGCAAGAGGAGATGAGAAGACTTATTTCAAGCGATTTTCTGAGAAGTGTTCATCCTCAGTTGATTGTCAGTTATTGGTGCCATTGCCCTTTATATATTTGGCAAATTAGGAAACAAAAATTTAGTGGTAGGGAGCCTAATGGATTATTATAAGCTCATGTTCAGCTGATAGCAACCTAGGCTACCAACTAGCTCATATTAAAATCACACAAGTTGCAACCAAACTAGCCTTCGCTTTGAAGGTGTAGACGTCCCTTCCACATTTTCTATTTTAAAAAAAAAATATATTTTTTCTCATAGTGAGCACGGGCGACTGAGTTACTCAAACTCCTTCCATAAATTTTATGGGCTCAGGATGCCTGAATCGTTCAACACGATTAAATTAAATACTATTGTGTTTTTTTTAATAAAACGTTTTTGAGGTTAAAAATAGGAAGGTAACCAAACAGCACACTGGACATGAGATAAGGTCCAAAGAGGTAGCAAGAAATATAGAGCAATGGTTGTGCTAAGGAGAAGTGAACAATGCACCAATAAGTAATGATAAAAAAGTGAGAACATTGTAAAGCAACGTAGATATGACATGATTTCCTTTACGAAATTCAAATTTTTGACTAATTATTTGGTGAATATAATTGTATAAATTGTAACACACATAGATGGAGATTGTTATTATGGTGGATTATTGTTGCTTGTAGGTAATTAAAGTACATGAATATGGGACAATAGTCTCGAAACGTTGTGCTACAATATGTTAATTTAAAATAAATTACATTCAAATTAGAAGTTTTTTAATCTCAAAAAATTTTTATTGAATTGATTTACCAGACTTCCTAAATAAGAAAATCCAGTATTTTGTGCTTTATTTTGTAGCTTGAAGGCAATAAAAAAAAATCTAGTATGGAAGGTTAGATGGAGAAGCAAATTTATAAAATGATTCACTGCCTAAAATAGTGATTGCAGTGTAAAGTCCAATTTTGATTTTTGTATGTTATTTATAAGTTATAGCTTTGTAAGTAAATATAAAAACTGTAATACGTCTGCTACTGCAGGCATTCTCCTAGTCCACAGTGTCTGCCCCACGATTGAATCTGACCTAACGGTCGCGATTATTTTCGCTTTTTTTTTCCATCATTTTCGTTCGAAGCTTCCATTCCCTTTTATCAATCCTGTATACCTTCCGGCATTATTGTTGATAATCTATGATTATTACTATTGATAATTTATATATTTTTTAATTCATAATAAGCTCAGAGAAATATCGGTGTTTATTTTAATATATTAAATAAATTTATTTGATAATATATACTTAATATTATAATTGCACATAATTATATTGTTTTTTAAAGTGTTAAGAATGTAGTTAAAAGTATTAATTAAAGTCTCGAACTTAGATTCAAAAGAAAATATAAGTAGAAGTAGGTAAAGGTGCGGTCAGTGGTACTTTTTTTAAATTTACATTTAAACTTATGGTTTCTATCTGTTCGTTATATATATCCTTGATAAATGCCTACAATCTAGGCCGAAACTTTAGCGCACAAAATTTTTTTTTTATTCGTGCTTTCACCATTGACCCCCGACCAACTCCTCTTAGGCCAAAAGTAGTTTCTAGAAATTCTAAAACTCATCCTTGATATTCTTATTTATATTCTGTTCTTATTGGACAATATTATATTTACATTTGCAATGCTTTATTATTTAGATGGTGGTAAGATTAGTTTCTTAATTATCATTATTATTTAAAAATGTTTCTTTTAATATTTCTATACCTCGGAACACGCAATTTTTCTTCTTTCAAACAGGCTTCACAAAGAACCATTTGTAAAGACATGAAAAATTGACTTATCTGCATCAGATGTTCCCACAGTAAAGGTTTAATTATAATTTTCCAAAAGTGGTCATATTAATTTATAATAGTATAGTCCTCTATAGTAAGAGTTGATTCTTCCAAAGATGTCTGGGTTATCATCTGATCAGGTCGAAATTCTCATTCCTTTGTCATTATTATTTTAGCGAGAAACAAAGAAATAAGATGTATGACAAAACAGTGAGTTTTTCCAGGAAAATCCAAAATCATAACTGCCACTCCTGCAGGCTCTTCCTCTCGTAATAGGTCTCAGATTCCAGTAATATGAAAATTTTGTTCAGACTTTATCATAGTTTTCTCGTATATGATGGAAACGAAAATATATTACTGTGCTAAAATTAAACTTTTTCTTGAGAAAATGTCTTCATTCCTCTTTCCTTTTTGTTATTAATTCAATATTCAATTAGTAACGACTAAGTGAAAATCCTTTATGAATGGAATTCGGTAACTAGATGTTTCTGAACATCAAGAAGTAATTTGGTGAAAAACAGCTGAATCTGTATTTTATGTAATGAAATTCAAAATACAAATGTTTGGATAATCACCCTTACATGCTTAAAAAACATTTTGGTGTACTTGAACTGTAAACTCAAGACAATATGCTTGAGTATCGGATGTATTCTAAACATCCGAGGTGCAGAACCCATTTCGCTTCACCAAGAGCTATGGAGCTATGTCCTAGACTAATTGTGAGGGGAGTTACACAATTGAAAAAAGAAACACTAATGTATTTACTTTTGTTGACAATGAAACATCTGTTCAAACTGTTCTCTTGTTAGCGAAATGTGACCGTATTACCCTTCAAGGCAGGGGCATCATTATGGGGGAATACGTGTTACTATACCCTCCCTCCTCAATAATTTAGCAAAACATTCAAATTTGATTATATGTTAAATTATTAAGAAAAAAGGGAATATTGCAGGATTTACTCCCCAGGCCTCCGATTAATTTGAAAGACAGCCAAATTTGTTAGGATCTTTTTTTTCTGACGTTCTGCTTTATTCTTTAGGTAAATTGGTTCTTTTGATTTGTACTTCTCCGTTCCTCGCAGTCGGTCTTCTTGTATGCCTGATGCATGTATAATTTTTAATTCTCTGACTCTGTCTTAGTAAATGATTTTCTCTAATAACCTAGGAATTACAGTTTGAAACACGCATTAAAAGTATAAATTGAAATTGTTCATACGAATCATATAAATTGTTAATCTAATTCTCCTTGAGCAACAACTACGAGCCGTAGATTGCAGGTGGCCTATAAATAATAAAGAAGGTATAGAAGGCCGAGTGAGAGGTCATACTTTCCAAACAACTTCAAGTCTTTATCTCCTTCCTCTAAATGTCATCCTTTGGTAACCCGTTAAGGTCGGGGATCTCTTGTAACTGGAGTGCATCGGTATGTAGATGCATTAACTTAATTTTTATTGGATTTAGAAATTCATTTCTCTTAGTTACCTAAACGTCCCCGGACCTAGTATTTAAATCTAAAATTAGTTTATATCAAATAAGTATTTTTATTTTACTCTACATTTCATTCGCTTTTTTTTTAATCATTACAAATTAATAAAAATAACTTCGAAATCAGCAAAGTCCATTTTCAATTTTTATTTATTTGTGTCTTTTTTAAGCAAAGCAACCCTTACTACTCCTTTATTTTATCTTATGCAACCTGTCCACCATAATTACATCCTTTTAAGCGATTTGTCTGGATTATTAGTTTATTATATCTATAGTCCTATTTTTTTTATCCTCTTCAATTTATTCTATTGAATTATAGACCCTTGCATATGCCTCGGTTATACGCAAGAGAATGGCATGTTGACGGAAGTACAAAAAAAAAAAAAATAGGACTAAACATATGATAAAATTTAACATATATATAATTTAATAATCCAGACAAATCCCTTAAAAGGAGGATGTAAGATATGTTTTCTGTAATACCATTTAATCATTATGGTTGTTCTCCTGTTTTTGTTCTTAGCCCTGTTGAAGGCGTGAAATTCTGGCCGAAACGTTGGCTCCTGATTTTTAGAAAAAGAAACTAATTTGTACGCTTTGGTTTTCCTGAACTTTTCGTAAGCCCAAAAAAAACCAAAAACTTCAAATCCTATCTTTTTGGAAATTAGTTCCACCCAACGCCTATGTCTCCTACACTTCCAAAATTGGGAATTACTCTCTTACTAAGGAATATAAAGACGCAGATTAGTGAGTAACTAAGAATTATAGAATTAAACCTTTTCTGTATCCGTGATTGTTGTTGGATGACTTAACTGCAACTTTCTGCAATGAGATGGCGTGACCTTAAGAACACCCTTGGTAGAGTTACTTAATATCCTGTTATTGGTTATATAGGGGATGATTGCATTATTAAGTACAATAGCTCAAAAAATACTTAGTTTTTTACTTTCGCATACCAATGTGTGAAAATCATACACATATGTACATTTAATTTTAATTCTAGTTTCATATTATCTTTTATCCCTGCCGGTCTGAGATGGAACTGTATTCCTGTGATTTTTTAAGGAAAAAAAATTACGATAGCTATAAACTTTTATTTAATCATATCTTTGGGCATCTACTTTTTCTACTTGAAATAAAAAACAATGCTCAGGTCGTAATGATCGATTATGATGTTTTTTTTTCAATCCTCTGCGGAAACCTTGGATTAACGATACTGACTCAGAATCCTCTCATATCAATACAGCTATTATATATACTGGGTTTTATTTTTAAGAAGTTTGATTTTATCAATTTTTATAAATTTTTGATGTGAAAAAACTTACCAATTGAATATAACCTATTCTATATCTTTCATTGTACACGTTTCGGGACAATTGTCCTATACTATAAAATCAGAAAATTAAGTTATTCTTATCAACAATTTGTATCTATGTTATATATGTATATTTAAAATTCTTATAATCATATTTGTCATAGTTTCAATTTCCCTATTGAAATCATGTCATCTTTATAATAATAGTTTAAAATTGTATTACATCTTATTTCGTTTATTATCTTTCACTATTGGTGCATTCATTTATCTCAGTAGCACAAACGCTCTAAATGCTTTATATGAGACATTACCTCTTTGGACCATATCGACATGTCCAATATGTTATTTTACTATCTCCCTATTGATATATCCAATTTTAATCAATTGTGTAATTAAAATTAAAATTTATGATTGAAGCATTTTATTCTCCCATATTTTCTCTAATTTTTTTATTTTTATATGGCTAATCCATTTATAATATCGGCGTAATGTGTATTTAAATGTTTTGTGCCTGTTTTATACTGTAGTTTACCTTATCTTTAATATTAGTGGTTATATGAATTGCTTCCAGAAACATTTCATGTCAATTATTGTGGGATTTTTTTTCATTTGGAAAGACAATATATTAAACAATTTTTTATATAGATGACATTTCAAATCATGTCATCTAGGGAAATTGAAAATATGTGGTAAATATGATTACAAGAATTTTAAATATACATATATAACAGAGATAAAAATCGTTGATAAGAATTAACTTAATTTTAGGATTATAAAGGATTGAGTACGGAAAAATTGTCACGAAACGTTGTACAGTGAAAAATATAGAATAGGTTATATTCATTTGGGAAGTTTTTTCACCTCAGCAATTCAAAAAAAAATATATTTAGTACTATTTTAACCCAGTTTTATTGAAATACACTGCACAATCGTAGTTACTAACCATCTGTTTTATTTAGTGCATGCCAATGAAAAAAAGACACTGTCCACATCTGTCCTCCACTGAGACTTGTTATATAAGACCATTAATTATAATAAAAACAAGTCAGAATTTTTTCTTCAAAACAAATGAAAATATATAAAAAAAAAAAGAAATAGTTCCTTTTCAATTCTAAACTACCATTATTGAAGAATTTCTATTTTTTTTTTATATATAACAGATTCTTACCGAATTGCAGGTGTAATTTTTTTTTTTAGATGTTATTAATAATGGGTTTTTGAAAAGTATACAATTAACAAACCTAATATTTAATACTGAAATATTACATCTAATTGGAGACCTGCGTGATTGAAATCGGATTGTCCCTGAAACTCTTTTCGTGTTATGGTTTTCGTTCAATTGTTCCTAATTATAAAAAGGTTTACAAATTGTCTTCGAGGTCATGTCTTCATATGTAATTAATCTAATTATTAATAAATTCCAGCCACTGCCTACCACCGATCAAGACAATTAAAAATTATTTTATAAGCATACAACAGTACGATGTAAGAAACATGATTTTTTATTCCGTAATTGTTCTATTATTACAATGCACTGATGAAATTCTGAGGAAAATTTTATAATTTTTCATCAAAGAAGAAGCGGAAACGATTCTTTATTCATCTTTGTAGATCTTACGCTACAACTTGGATCTGGGCTTCGAGTACATGATGCCCCCAATACTTGGTTTTTAAGCGTTGACAATGTATTTGTGCAGTGCTGATAAAACCATTTGTTTTCTGATTTACTGGTTTGTTGATTTTATTTTATTTTCATTAATGATTTTTCTGAATGAATTAAAAAGTTTTGAGCTTTTGGAAGATTCGAAATTTCTTGAGACAAAACAAAATTATCCTCAAATATAATACTGGAATTCCACCTGGTTTATCTGTAGCTGCAAGAAACTGAAGACTTTGATGGGGCACAAAGAGGAAGAGGTACTGGAGAACAGCAACAGGAAGTCGGGGGAGGACTGTCTTGGATTACAGCGCAGGTGCAACGATCTACGACCGGATACAGCTGTCCTCTTCCATCTTGGTAATTGATACTTTTGCCAAAATTATTAATAACTTATTGGCTTCAGTGACTACTAATAGAGAATACTTATTAGTTAGTATTACAAAGTTCAAAACTAAAGTCCACACAAGTTGAATATCACGCTTTGATAGTTTTGCAACTTAAAAAAAAAAATATTTATGTAGAATGGGGCTACTTTGTCACAAGTAGGTAACTTTGGACCACTTAAAGGCTGTCTCTGAGTTACCAAGCTTGTTATTAAGTAATCCAGTCTACGGTACTACTCTCCGTTACAAAATAAAAAATCTCTTAAAATAAAAAAAGCAGCGATATGTGACATTAGCAATCACAGTTTTCCATATTTAAGGACTTATCTATATTCTATCTACAAGGACTTAACTAGGAAATCTACATTCTCTACTAATATGCACAAGAAAAATAATATAATAAATATTATATAAAAAATATAATAAAAATAAATAAAATATTTCAATAATCATTCACAGTAAAGCCTTTGGAAACCTCTCAATTTCTGAATATGTAGACTAAAAAAGATGGTCATATTAGTAATTATATATGTAATATTTTAAGAAAAAAGGGTTTATTTGCTTGGAAGAATATTTAATAGAATTCTTACTACAAAACACATTAATATTTAAATTGTGATAGTTTTCAGAAATTAAAATTTGAGTCATATAAAGAAAATATAGAAATTATGAAATAATTTTTTTCTCAGATTCATTGCGTACTTTTGTTACATAACACCCACTTATGTCTTCAATCCTCTTTGGATGGATAGTTTTTAATTTATTATGGAACTAGTTAATATTGTGTATAGTTCATAAGACTTGTGCAATAGTGTAAGGGAAGAACTTTGAGCAACTGATTTATCGTTTAAGGTTATGAAAGAATACCGAATGTACTTGGAAAACATTAAAATTTGATTTATTGGTGTTGCTTAATTTTGGCTAAAAACTACCGAAAATCTTTTTTAAATAAGTGGAAGATTGTCTGGGTGTAGTAAAATAAAAACTCAAAGAGTGATAAACTATTTTAATTGATCCATCGTTGCAGGGCTTCGAAATGTTGAAGACAATAAATCAAAACGGAAACAATAACAGATAAAAAGAAGAAATATAAAAGAAAGTACTAAGTGATGGAAAAATGGGGATACGAATAAAGGTTTAGTCCTTTATAGAGCAGACCTGGATGTCAGACTCAATCAAAAGCTTGTTCAACATCGAGAAAGACTCCCTTGCAGTACATACCGCGCTGCAATGTGGAAGATATGACATCAACCACTTGATGACTCTGTTGTATGGTAGAATGAGATGTTCCTGGTGGCCAGGAATAGCATGATATAAGTCAAGGATTGGATAGAGGCGTTTTAATAAGAGTTTTTCTAGGATTTTTGCCATTATTGGCAGTAGTGAAATGGGACGGTAGGAAGATGGATATTCAAGTGGCTTGGAGGGTTAGGGAAACATTTTTATTATAGACATTTTAATTTTAAAATAAACAGTATAGAAAATTAAAGACAGTATTAAAATTAGGTAAACAATAAATGATAATATATATATATATATTTGGTGGGAAGAAATTATATATTAAAAAAAAATTATAAATGCACACGGACAGAAAACAGAAGAAATAAAGTTAAAAGAATGGATACAATAAATATAAATGATAAAGAAAGACAATATGCCAAATAAATAAGAGCATTTTCTATTATATAATTTACATACCTCTGTACCCCTATTTATTTGGCATATTGTCTTTCTTTATCAAAGTTCATTAAATTCATTCTAGCAAGTGGCCAATCAATGGCTGAATTGGTACTATAATATATTACAAAAATAAACAAAGTATAATAATATTTTATTTACAAAGTGTTGTCTATGTAGATATTTAAAACTATAAAGCTTTTTTTTTTGTTTTTAAATGGTTCAATAAAAAGATTTTCAGCGATAATCTTTGCTTGAAAGTGCTTCTTATTATAGTAGTCACGATAATTTTGGTTACATTGCATCATTGAGAGGGTTAATGATAGCAGTATGCTATGGTCTGCAGTGTTTCCCTCTGCTCTCGGTATTTATGGAATGCAACAGAGACAAAGTATTTCGTAAGACTTGTATTCAGCAAAATTATTCAACTGCAATATTTTTTATTTTTTATTTTTCCTAGATAGATAGATTTATTTATTGATAGATATTACAATCTGCCACACAGTTGTGGGCAATAGGTAATATTGATAAATGATCTCATACATACTAAAATAAAAA
>NW_027105402.1:480214-483258 GCF_000696795.3 Halyomorpha halys | reverse complement strand
AAATAAAATTAAAAAAATAAATAAATAAATTAAAAAAAAAAACTCTCTTAAATGCAATATTAATATAGTTATAGTTTGTGAATTTTGAAGAGGTTAAATTTGACTTGGTACTAATATTAATTATAATTTTCGTCTTTGTTCGCAGTTTTTCTCTAATTTATCAATATAAATAATAACTTTACAGTTTTTAAAAATTTGTTTTTCTCATAAATAGAATAATGTAAAATCGTGCTCCTTCATTTCCATTATAATCTATGTTAAAACCTAAATTAAAGAGGTCGCTTGGCTATTAAGGATAAATTCCAAGAGTAGGCGGATTGTGCAACTGAGCAACACCCCACTGGGCCCTTTCCTAGAGTTTGTGTTAGTTTAACTTGACCACACCTTTTCATCAAAAGTAATATTTTATTAAAATTATCATCTCTTTTCATTAAAACTTATGCTCTCTTTATATTAAATCAATTCGAAAGAAAAAGCTAATTATGCCTAACTTTCCTCATTTTAAAGAAAACTCGGTCTGCTTCTTAAAGTCAATTATATCATAAAACTTTATGTATTTTTTTTAATAGTTAATATTCTTTTTAACATTTTCCCAGCTAAAACCAATTATATTGTATTGATTTTCGATATCTGGGTAGAAAGGATATAATTCCTTAGTATGATTCCTTCAGTTTTAATAATGGAATTAATAAAAATTTAGACTAAAATGCAATTTGAAATAAATTAATAACAAGCCTGACATGAGTGTATGAAAGGTTAAAAATAGTTTGTGTATATGACAGTTGATAGTCTAAGTTGATCTAAAATTAAAAGTTTTGAAAAGTAATGAAGGTGTGACAAAATAGGTAACTAGATATAAGCTTTAGAAAGCTTATTAATAATTAATATGATTCCCTATTAATTTATTGTTTCATAGAATAATTTGACTTGATTAATGACCTGGGTGGAATAGCCTGCAAAACATTTTTAAATTTGGATGTGAGGTGTAAATTTATTTATTTATTTATATTTGAGGTATGTTATATTATTAATAATAATGTTGTTGATAAAATTGTTACAATTGAATGTATACTAAGCTGTTAAATATTTAGATTGCCCTTGAGGATGGCGGAATCGGCCGAAACGTTGGACTGTTGATACAATAAAGTGTGTTAAGACTTAACATGGATACCATTTGATTTATTTTAAAAAATAAATACCAGTCTCAAGAAATTGAAAAGATTATATATAAAGTTATATAGAAAATTATTACATTATAATTTTTATGAAACCTTGAGGATAATTGTGGCAGAAATTAATGGCGTGTTGGGATATTTTGGTAAGTGGGCCTGAAACCTCATTCTTCCCCCCAGGTGTCGTACACGCGATGTTTCCTGTCCCAACCCGTCTTAATCCCTTTTTTTATTATGTTTTTTTTTTTAGGGTCCTTCGAATTGAATTTCGAGCTGTAATGATATATGTACCTGTTGTAGAAATATGAAGACGTCGTGGCGTTTGTGAAGCTGACATTGTCTGCTTTGCGTTGAAAATTTATGTCTCAATTCTTATTTTAATCCTTAACTTAATGAAAACGATCATGATCTCAAAACTTCGTGTTTGTTTAAGATTTATTAACTCCAATTAAGCTGTACCTAGATAGATAGAAGAAACTCCAGAACTTAGGAACACAATATTTTGACATTTGAAGATTCGTATATACCGATCACAACAAAACTTATTTGACAAACGTTCTGAACTTCTCAGTTACTACAAAAACCTCTCCATTTTTTCCCTCTAAACCATAGTTAATGTTCCTATCCTTTCAAATAATTCATTAAAATACTTTCTTCTATAATATATATTTTATTAGAGATGTATGACTTTCCCGTTAGAGTATTTTATTCTATTCTCCTTCTCCATTTCCTCACTACATTCCAAGGATTCCAAATCCTATCTTCGGTCTGAAATTACTGATTTAGCAATATATTAATTTTACTTAATAAAAATATTATTCAATTTTCATATAATATTTTTGATATATAAGTTAACTTGTTACCTTTTTATATTTACTTATAAATTATAAATATATATTTTGATTTCTTAATAGTTAACAAATTAATAAAATAACATGTAAAAATGGAATAATCTCTTGACTAAATATTTTTAATATTTTATTTTAATTGTAATTTCTGTTTGAATATCTTATTTATAAACATGAAACGTTATGTTGCAATTTGTTGAAGATAAAATATTACTTGTATTGAAAACCTTTATATAAATATTTTTAAAACCCCATTTAAATAAATGCCCTTTTATTTTATTTTAAAAAAAATTGTCTTAAGCTGAAACTATGAGAATAGATTTCCGAACATTAGTCAATGACATTAGCTGTATCCTCAAAAAGAAATTCAGCGACACAGTATGATCGGTTCGACAATGTTATCTAATTGCCGAAATACCGTTATTATTATTTATTTATAGATATTACACAAGCCGGCTGACCTCAGCAGAAACATATAGAGAAGGCCGTAGAACGACCCGAAGGTGACGCAACTCGACGAACTGCGAGGAACAGGCAACATTCCACAGACCTGAGAAATCGTAAGTGTGTCACCAGGAAGCCGATAACTCAGCTAGCTGTGCAATAACCCTGTAGTGCAAATTAATTCTAGCATTAGTAGGAGAGGTAACGATGAGGTGCTACCAGTTGCAATTAGGTGAAAGCAGTCTAGCGGTGTCCAACAGCAATTAATATCAACCCTACCAACAATCTATAATTGTTTTTGAGGATAATTTTATAAGCTGGAGTTTATTGAATTAATAACTAATATATGAAGGTGGTGAACAATAGTCCTTTATGGACAATAAAAAATAATGGCTCTCAGTAAAATAATGAATAATGAAAAAAAAAAAAAATTGATTCATTTATTTAGAGAAGTTGTAGTTCAGTAGCCTTGTCGCAAAAAATGGTCGTTACCTCACTGATGGACACTTAAAATTGATTTTTATTATATTGTATGTAGAGATGTACATGTGAGTCGGGTGATTGAAAGTATGAAGACAAA
>NW_027105402.1:444527-480164 GCF_000696795.3 Halyomorpha halys | reverse complement strand
AAAAAATAATAATGAATAAGATCTAAATATTAAAAATAATTAGTTGATAAATTAAGTTTAATGGGATACGAACTGGACAATGATTTAATATGAAGTGGATCGGAAAAAACATGTAAAGGCGGGAATAGTCTAAAGGCGCCATTTTAAAAAGCACTATATCAGGAATTCAGATAATGTTAGTTGTCAAAAAAAAAAAAAAAAAGGTACTCCCAAAGTACTTCGAAAATAAGGTACTCCCAAGGGCTACACGCAAAAGAATTACAATACACTTTTAGTTGTTCGATTATCGAACAAGCGGAAAGTCGGAGTTGTAGGAGGAGGGACATTTTTTTGGTTTGGTTTTTACTTTATTTGATAACCTTAAAAAAATCCAAGTATTTAGAGCAGCATACGGTTTTTCGTTTGGTATAGTTTGTATGAAAAGTATTAAGTAGGCACTATAGGAAAAATTTGGTGCTATAGGAAAACAATTATATTTCCTCTTTTTATAATAGTTTGTTTCTTCTTTGTTCTTGTTTTGTTTTATCGTATCAAAAATATTTTTTTTAAATATATATATTTCCTTTTTTTTCTCAATTTCCGAAGAATCATTGAAAATTTTTCTTCATATTTCTCTCATAAAAGATTTCTATTTTTTTTTTCGTATTCGTGTATATATATAAATAGCTAGGTAAAAAACTTTTATTTATTTCGAAACGATTCCATAGAATCCTTAATGTTACTATAATGATGGTCAACCATAAGGTTCATATCTCATTTTATGTATTATTTATTAATAAAGTAATATAATAAATTCAAAAGAATCAATTTTTACACTGACGATAACTGCGGCCTATTATCGCTCCAATTCAGGCTTCGCTTTTATCTCTAGCAAGAAAGGCAGAATCTTTGACCTCATTTTAGCCAGCTGTTGCCACAGATGTAGCAAAGGCAATTTAGTTGTTATTTATTTTGATTTACCGTTTCCGATGTCCATTGAATAAATATTTATTGGTACTTTGTACTGTAATTTGACGCTATCAAGTGTTTTAATATGACTAATTGTATTGGCTGAACGGAATTGTCATTAAAAATTGCTAAACATTTTATTCAAATTAAACGAGGTTAATAATTATAATTAGATTGGTTCTGAAGTGGTGGTCCGCATTCAATAGTGGGCCTCAAGAACCAACCATGGGACTTGGCTTTGGATGAGTTCGGCCGCACATAAACTGTTTTATTTTTTTAATTATCTCATGTTTTAGTATTAGATGAAAGGTTTTATCTGGTAAATGCCACATACTGCCTCAGAATACACTCTTAAGGGACCTACTTGTCAAATATTTTGGAAGAAGGAATAAAAAATGCAAAATTATTAATATAATGGATACAAAATGATGATGAAATACATTAAATATTAGAAATTGTTATAACAGAGTTGTAACATTGTGAAGGTAGTTTTATTAGTAGAATTGTGGTAAAAAATGAAGGTAATGTGTTAAATAATTGTTTATCATGCTTTTCCTAAATTATACTGTACCGACGTAGGAACCAGTAAATATAAGGGGTATTCATGAGCTTTAGTTTAACATGTTAAATCGTGTTAAATGGAAAGACTTATGTTAAATGGAGAAACATTTCCTTCTTTTACCATGTTAAAAATATATAACATATAACATGGTTGAGAATCTGTTACTAGGTCTGTTAAATAGAGAATGACGTCACGCAACAGACCAGCTGAGCTCGTTACCGTTTTATTTGTTGTCGTGTTAGGTTACTTGCTCGTAGTTTTTTTTTAATTGTGTTAGTATTGTTTTGGATGTTCTTATAACTAATAAAGCAATGGATGACAATAATGATAGTGAATCGAAACAGAAGTAAACAATGACATGAAGTTTTGGAAGAGAAGGTTATAAAACAAGTTGCTCAGAAAATCGCTAGGACCTCTTATGCATTTAACATGACTTTAAATAGGGCTGCTCACAATCCTATACTTATAACATTTAATATAGTAAAACATTTTACATTTAACACAACATCATGAATACCCTTATAGTATCCAAAAGGTGGAAGATGTCCATAGATGGTGAGAAGTGAAACAGGGAGAATATGAATGGAGCCAGGTGAAAGGACAGGTGGGCCAAGCAGCATTCCTCGTAGTTCACCTAGGGCGGCCTTCCTTGCAACCTCTTCGTCAGGGGAGGGAGGAAGATTTTACTTTATAACATTGTAGAAAATAGTATTTCTTATAAAAATTGTTAAAAAGCACTTTGGTCAGGACTTAGGCATCTAAGTCTGATCAACAAGCAGAATTGAATCCTTTTAAGATTTTATAAGAAGAAAACAAGTATTATACAAAATAACATTTAATCATAATACAGAAGTACCTATTACTCAAAACACTCAAGTATCTATTACTCAAAATACATTAGTACCTATTACCAAAAATACACAATCAGTATGTTGATAGGTATGAAAATAATATTTTATTGAGACGTAGGGGGGGGGGGGGTAATAAATCTTCCTGATCTCTCCTCTTCCCCTTGCCTAAGTCCCGGAATAAGGCCATTCATTTTATAATAACTATTTTTAAGCGGTTCAATTGATTTTGATATTTTAACCTCTTAAGTGTATTAATAGAGTTGAGGTCAAAAGAGAAACAAAAATAGTTAACAGCTATTTATTTTCCGACGTTTCGCTACACTTTGTAGAGCTTCGTCAGGGATAAAAGATACGAAAAAGAACTGAAAATAGACCTAATAGGATTAATACAAAAGGTAAATTAGGGCATGGTTTAAATTATATAAATATAAGTGAAAAACTAATATACAAATGAAAGAGAAGAAGAACAAACTTTACAAAATCTGGGTATGTCCGTTATATTTATATGGGTTCCAAGTTACTAAGGAATCGCAGGGAAAAAACTGGCCGATCGAGCTGTAAGAAAAGCACTCGCGCTCCCTTAATGTGGTAAAGCAATTTTAACTACACCAGAAATGAACAACTCCCTCGAAAAAGAAGTAAAGCAATAATTTTGGAACGGTAGTCCAAGAAGTAAATTAAAAATTATTACAAATGATGTCAGGTCCTAGAGTACCTCTCGCCGTAATTGTCATTGAAAGGTCTTAGTGACTAGGCTTGTAATGGGTCACACGAGGCTCACTCACTCCTATCTTAAAACAAAATCTTCGAAGTGTCAATATTGTAACAACTATTTGACAATGAGGCATATCTTCGAAGGATGTCCATGTTTTACGTTCCACAGCTTGGGA
Organism: Halyomorpha halys; assembly: GCF_000696795.3. Lineage (NCBI taxonomy): Eukaryota > Metazoa > Arthropoda > Insecta > Hemiptera > Pentatomidae > Halyomorpha > Halyomorpha halys. Next base: position 476,913 of record NW_027105402.1, on the reverse strand, counting down.
TTGAGCCCAAATATTTCAAAAATCATAATAAAAAAAAATTATACAACAGTGGCATTAGTGTTTCGGTTTTTGAAATTAGAAGGATTACTGTCAAAAATGTAACATCAAATGGACGAAAAAAAAAAAAAAAAAATGTAAACAAAAATAATAAGAAATTTATGGCGTTGATGACCAGTGATTTTTTACGCCACTGAACAAAAAAAAAAAAAAAACGAAACATACAACAATAATCATCTTTAAAAATGAAATTGTTTCTATCTATTAAAGTAATGAAATGCTGAACAAAAAAAAAGTTCAGAATAGAACTGTAGGTATATAGAATAAATAGGACAACTGAGCCTTAAAAGCAGAACCAGTAATGTATGGAACACGCGTATTGGTATTTATATGTTTGATTCATTTAAAAAAAGTTTTAGTTTTTCAACCTGAATTTAAAAGTTTCTTATCATGGGTAGTGTGAAAAGAAAAAATATTATCATGGCAGCTCATGAGATTATTATTTGTCCCCGTATTTAATTCCTTTTCAAGGACAAGAAATTGTAGTCAAATTTAATAGTTAGTCTTTTACTATTCAAATTCTGAATGTTCCTATTGCAGTAGTTTCCTTTAAGAATATAAAGAATTAGAAATGGACCTTTAGAACTGATTTCCTCCTAAATATATTTCTAATCCATAATATTGTAAAGTTTCCAACTGAAACGTGAATGAACTTCATTTCGTCCTGAAATGTTAAAATAATAATGAGATAATCGTATCAATGAAAGAAATTTTTAACAATATTTGTATTAGACACACTTATTTAAGTGTCGAATGTTCTAATTAGTTAAATAACTAATTAGTTTTCTTCGCTTCGTGAGCCGTTGACTACTTTTTGTATTATCAAGGAAGAGATGATGAAGAAGAGGAAGACCTTGTTTCTCCTGGAGCTGTGATGCAGTCGCTTTCTCCTATAGACTCCTTCCGTCCTGGTAGTAACTGACTGTCGAGAATTATGCGTTATCCCACAATCACATGGTTTGCCTCTCATGTCTCTTACGTAGTTTTTCTATTGTAGATGATACACAAGGAAGAAGATGGGCATGAGGTTATGAGTGCAAAAGTGACCTAACCTACAAAATTGCTTATACATTTGTATTTCATTTCGACTAAAAAGACAATTATTTGGCAATTTTCTTCTTAAACTGAAGTTTCCTTCAGCTAGATTCTTCCCTCGGTCAACTTCACTCATCGCTTCCTCTTCCGTCAGTCTTGGGCCACATTTCTCCAGCTAGCAGGAGGCCTTTCTCTCCTTTTTACTATGGATGAAAAAAAAATTTTTATTCTGGAACATCTAGTCCCGTAAGAATAATTACTATGAACATTTGAGTGCCGATTTTCTGGCGTAATATGATTTAATTACTAAGTAATAACAATCAAAATAGTAAAACAAAATAAAAAAAAAAGTATTGAAGTTTCAGGATTGATATTTATAAATACACAAAACAAAAAGTAAACAATTAAATAATTGACAATTCGATATTTAAATAAATTATTTATTTATTTATTGATATTTACAACTGTATAAAAAATACAACAGGAAAATTTGATCATAATGATAATATGATACAGCATGTAGAGAAACTACCCAGTTCAGAACTCTAAAAACATTTTACAATATAAGGTCACGAGGCCATCTTCTTTTCAGGCGCCTCGGAGGATTGTCAGGAATGGAAGAGGAAGCGAGGTTAGAAACTAGTGGGTTTGGGTGGTTAGGGAGTTTATAATGGAAGGAATGACATCGGGTTCGGGCTAGATCGGTAAAGAAATAAATAAAATATATTAAAGGAAAAAAAACACATATCATAAATCTTGTTTTATCAGTATACATTTGAGGAGTAGAAGACATAATGTATGTTTAAATGCGGTTAATGAAGGGGTTTTACGGATGCATATGCGTAAAGAATTCCAAAAAGAGGAAGCACGGATTATACAGGATTTTTTAAAGGAAACGGATCTATGATACAAGTTTGAGGGTTGGGATCTCGTTATTTAAGGATTGACTAGAAAAACACGGGTAAACAAATCGAGGATGTAGGGAGGCTTTATAGTTTTAAATATTTTTAAATTGAAAAATCAAGTGCTTCTTGACATTGATTTTGCGGTGGTCCCACATAATGAAAACTTGGCTCCCCACCATGGTTAGGAAATGTTGGTTCCTTCAGATAACTCCTTCCCCCTTCCCTCCCGCATGTTATAGATGAGCAGGAAGGGGGTCATTAAAAAAAATTGATGGATGATTCTTTATCAAGACTGTATGTCTCAAAAATTAATAAATTTTGCCTTTAGCCATTATGATTGCATTAATTATCCAAACAAATTTTTTGTTTAACTTTCAAAATTTAGAACAATAGATCAAGTTGCATTTTCCTGAAAAAATAAGTCATGAAAATTTAGAAAAAAAAACGGATATTTTTTGCAATATGTTGAGCAGTACAGATCAATATCATGGGACATCTTTACCTAAACTATATTGACATTCTCAATTTATTTTTCAGATTTCTCTAGTGTTTTTTTTTACTGAGGAATGTAGGCAGAGGATCCCAGAAAGGGATAGTATGAATTATAAAGGATTTTATAAAAATTAATTGTTCGTTCCTTGAAATTTAACACAATTAATTCAGTTTTTCCTTAGAAATTTTTTTTAAATATTGTTCAAATGTAGGACAACATGGAAATAATTCATTGATACATCAAAATACAAAACTTGGTTAATATGTAGAATTAATGATTTAGAGAATTGGAAGAATCGGAGCTTATGAACTTTGTAAAGTACTAATGTAAATCCTCTTCAAATGTCACTAAATAGAGACATCAATGTTGCATGTTCTCTGTGAAATTCAATCGGAAAACGTTAGGCGTAAGGCATGTAATATAATATTGAACGTATGTTGTTCCCACTTCTTAGCACAAAACGCTATGCACTTTTGCATAGTGAAACCATAAATGAAAAATGGACAAGAAAATTTTGAAATTTAATGTAAGTATTGTCTTCTGAATAGTAGTAAAGTTTGTCTTTTTGATGCGTTAATGAATTATTTCCTTACAACGTATATTGAACTGTGTATAAAACGTTTTTCTTCCGATAAAGATAATGCGAATAGTGAATAAAGTTCTTCAAATTTCAAGAAATGAACAACTTTAAAAAATTTCAAATAAATTCAATGCATCACTTTGAAAAATCTGGAGGAGAAGATGGTTGGGGGGTGCGGTCAAAATATAACACAAATAAGTTGACCATTTGACTTGGCGGTAAGATTTCAGGCTAACAGCCCTGATGAAGGCTAGAAATTCTGGCCGAAACGTTGGCTTGATTAAATAAATAACTTCAATTTATTTGTATTAATAACTGCGTCGGCATAAAATAAATAAATATGGTTTTGTTTATTTATGTTGTTCTTTGCTGACCGCACCCCTCGACAAACTTCTCCAATTATTTGTATTATATTTTGACCACACCACCAACTATCTTTCATGATTATGAAAAATATTGAGAATGTCCGAAAATTTCTGCTATACGGTCCTTACAAAAAAAAATCAATAGAAAATGTTTAAAAAAAAAAATTACGGCGTTTCAAGATACATTGGCCAATTATTGGGTACTAGAAGCTACACAACAGTTCTGAAACTTGGCCTTCTTGTGAACGTGTACTTGGCTTACTTGTGACATACAGTGTGAAAGTCGGCCGAAATTTATTGCCTTTCGGTTTAAAGAATTTCTGTGAAGATTTCCCCTAAAATTAAATTCAAAATGTCTTGACTTTCGTATTAATTACCTTTGTGGTAATTATAGGCTTAAACGTTTAGATTTCATAGGCATTTGGGCTGTTAAAATCGTTCACAAACGTAATTTCTGTTTGCGAACAATTTTATATTCTCATAATAGTATACAATAACCGCCCACATGCTGAACCATATGCCGATATGGAAATCCGACTTCCATAGCGCACATGCAGAAGGAAACGGCTCTACGGTCCACTTACCTGAGAAATTCCGTTGTAGTCCGTTCCATACCATAAGGATCCCTCACCGTCCGATTGGTAGTGAGCAATTACATTTCCTCAGCTGTTATTGTCTGGGAAACTTTGAGCTATTAGTTGAAGGGTATTATTGCTATCCAACATGTCCTGAGGAAAGTGCCGTATTTCCTCTCTGCCTGGAGTTCAGTCCTTGCCGATCCCGTGGGAATCTGCTGAACTTCGTCTGGAACGGGTTAGTCATGTCAAGTCTATCACAAATCTGATTATTTGAAACTTCGTTCTTTCAAAATTTATTCCTAAAACAGGTTTTGGTACACCTGAAACATTAATTAACCCTTGAAAACGTGAGAATAAATAAAATATTAAGAAAGTAAATTCTAGATAAAGATATAATTGTAAATGCCAAACGAAATTAAGTATTTATTTACAATTTACACAATTTTTGATTCTTTTCACTCTCAACATTTATTCTTTAATAACTTTCCAACGTTTCGGCCCTCAGGCCATTCTCAAAGAGACCTTCAATATTGATGTCATTGTTTTTAAGAATAAAGGTTGAGAGTAAAAAAGGATCAAAAATTGTGAAAATTGATAATAAAATAATAAAAACCACTCTCAAACAATCATGTAATAAATAATTAATCTGAAATTAAGTATAATATAGTATAAAATAAAATTAACCATTAATTTTTATTTTAACATTAAAATAAATTCAACATTATTATTATTGTTTTATTTATTTATTACCTTATACTTATTAACGGTGTTCGGTTTTAATTTATAATATTAATCAGAAATATTAAGGGAATCATGTGTTACTTCAATTCCACATATCAATATATATTTTTTTGTATATGTTAATAAAAATCAAACTATTTATTTCATTATAAATATATTATGTGTTCAACGTTACAAAAATATGATAACAAAAAAAAAATTTGAAAATTAGAGTTTATTTTTATTTATTTTTTAGTGCGAACATGCCAATATCACCAGGCATCTACTAGGCAAATATCACTTTTTTTCCTGTTTCTTGTTTTTCTATACGTTTTTCATTCTGTTTGAGTGAAACGTCTACCTTTCTTCTGTCCATTTATTCCCAGTGTGTTTCTCATTTCCCACCAGAGAGCAAATAGAAAAAGTTATGAATTCGACGAGGATTTTTTTTTTTTTTGGGGGTAAGTGAAAACAACAATGCAAAACGTGTTCGATATTACTGAACTCTGAGCAATTCCGTATTTTAACTTCCGAAGATTGGAATGGTTTTTAGTTCGAAAATGTAATCGTTTTTTATGTAATTCGATCTTTTTTTATGTGAACAATTAAGAAGTAAATGGTATGTGAACAATCAGGGAGAGCAGCATCTCATTCTAGCTTGTAATTAACAGTTGTAATGAGTCAAGATGGTCGGCCATATTTCTATAACTTATTAACACGAAAAAAATCTAAAAACTTTTATTTATAATATTTAGTACAACATTTTATATACTGACTAAATATAACCCATCAAACACTAATGATTAAATTCTGGATATTATCTGAAAGACTATATATATGCTAGAAACTCTTGTCATCAAAGCCGAAAATTAGAGTTACTTCGAACTTTTTATAAAAAAAGAATAAGAAGAGTTTGAATAAATTACCGCTTCGGTAAGAATTGAGTTTAATTGAAAAACTCAACGAAGCGTGATTAACTGTTCTGAGTGCGACGAATGAGCATTACTAAAGTCTTCCTAAACAAGCTGAGCTATTAGGAGGCGAATCATTACCGAAAGTAAAACTCCTTGTTTTAGTAGAAATAATAATAATAACTATGTTTTGCAAGTTCGGAATAAAGATGTCTATAATAGACAATGACATATGGATATGAGATGATTGATGGATGGATTGAAGTCGGTGTTAATCAATTGATTACACATATATTGCTCATCCAGAATAAAAGAGGCACAAACAAAATTTCTGATACCATACGTCCAGCCAGGCTCTGGAATAGAGATATAATTCTAGGAGAAATAGAAGAAAATTCTAGATATTTATAAAACAGAAAAAAACACAGTGAGAAATCAGGTCAGACTTTTTTTTTATACCCAGACTGCATAGTGTCTAGACCTTGAGCAGATATCGCAAAAAAAGGGATTGAATAAAAAAAACGTATAAAAGTTTTTTCTCTCCCAAAGGGCCTGTAAGCATTCCATTAAGTTTCGAAATGGCTGGGATCGGAAACATGCATCACCTCCTACTGGATGTGATTAACTGGGAGGATATCTTCACCGAACAGAAGTCACGAATAGTCTGTTGTGCAACGGTGTAGAGCTGATTACAGACGCAGCCCTTCCATTTACGAAGGGGTCATTTTACACGATGTGATAAAATGGAATGTACTGAGGCTTTATTGGGAAATGCATATTTTGGTTATAAATAAAGTAAAGTTTAGTTAGATATAAAGTTCTTGCAATGCTCAATATTTTTAGATCGTTCCATACTCATTACTGCCCCATATATTTTTTGGTTATAGAAAGATTATTAGTTGACCGTATCTAATTAATTGTGAGAACATGGCCGTGGTGGTCATTAAAAAGATGAAAAAGTAGCAGGAGAATACTATTTATTTGTAAGCAACGTTTCGCACCAATTTGCAGGATTTGATCAGGACTAATAAAAACAATGACCCAACATAGTACAATATGATAACACTATATAGCAAATTAACATAGAAAGTTATGTAATTAGTTATGTAATGTAGGCCATATTTTAGCCTTTCAGAAAGTTGACATTCATTTTTTTGTTCAGTTCAGTATTTAAACTATAATTCACAATCCCCAAAAAAGGCTTTTGAATTATTTTATTTATTTATTTATTTTTTTTACCAGAATTTAAAAGTTCATTTAATCTGGTCAAAATTCTTCAATTGAGATCCCATGAGCAGAAAACTATATTTGATTTTAATCAGTCTCATTTAAAGAAAGACTACTCACACAATAATGTTAAAACAAAGCTACAAAACATCATAGTTAAAATTCTTGTTTCAAACAACTTTCTTAATAATTAGAACTCCCTTCGCATCATCACCATCACTCGGTAGCATCATTCCACTTTATTTAAAACCTATATTATGGGATTCGTAATTTATTTTTACAAATATTGATAGCGAGTATAAATTACCCAATCATTCCATAAGGAGATTCGATTTTTTTTCTGTGTGTACATGATTTACTGTCTACTGATTTAATGCCCGAACCCTCACATGGTTGTACACACATACCGAGAGGATATCTCGAAGAGGTTGGAGAGCTTCTTTTTTTCCCCTTAACAATAAACTACACTTCGGCCCATTCGGTCAGACATTTCGGACATTACCGTGTAGGGACGCGTGAGCTCTTGTCGCCATATTTCCCCAGATGATATTCCCATGGCTCCTCCTGAGTCTGCGTTTTTCGCTCACCATTGAACGACTCCTCGAGTGAAAGAGGCGAGTCGAATCGGCCACCGCCGGAGCCTGGCTGATGTAACCTTTTGTGCCCGCTGCAGGTTCCAACATGTTCGCATCACTATCCTTTTCTTCTTGTCTCTGGTCCTTTAAACTCGAATCCTCCCTTCTATTCCCCAATATAATCTCCCCCTCGCTCCTCTCCTTAGCAAGAACATCGTTCCTTGTTATTGCAAAGTTTTACATTTTACACTTTACCAGAACCAATTATGCTACATTTTTAGACTTTTCGATAGATTAGTTGACATAATCTTTATGTAATTAGTATTTTGGAAAGCAATTAGTGCGCAAATTTTCATAATTCCTTTTTAATAGAAATACTATTTGTTAAATAAATCAAAAATTAGTATCCAATTCTGTCTCAACACTTTATTTCTCACTAGTCCAACGTTTCGGCCATTCCAGCCATCTTCAAGGACATCTAAATATTCAACAGCTTATATTATATCTTCATTTTTAAACATTTACAACAACATCATTATTCACTATATAATATAACATACCTTCAATACAAAACTCTATATAGTTATATTATATAGTGAATAATGATGTTGTTGTAAATGTTTAAAAATGAAGATATAATATAAACTATTGAATATTTAGATGTCCTTGAAGATGGCTGGAATGGCCGAAACGTTGGACTAGTGAGAAATAAAGTGTTGAGACAGAATTGGATACTAATTTTTGATTTATTTAATAAATAATTACTTTGTCTCAAAAAGTTTTGAAATAATATAATTAAAGAAAGCTATATTATTTCGACCATTACACGTGGACTCTCATTAGAGATATAACAGAAACTAAAATAACATAGAATACAAATTACGGGTTACATAAATGATAGATAAAATAAGTAATACAAATTGAATAATTATATATAAAATAAAAATGCTAACTTAACTAAAATACAGTGAATGACATTAGTGACAAAAAATTAATAATCTTTTTCAAAGAGTATTAATTGACTATGCAATGTAAGAAAGATTGCCCGGGTGGCGTTCAATAAAGTTACAAAAATAGGAAACATTTTTTTATAAGTAACCAACGTTTGCAGGGCCGAATCTTGGTAGTTCTAGAATCTAATAGTTAAAACTATCAGGATACAGCACTGATGAAGCCCTGCGAAGTGGGACGAAACGATAATGTCCAATAAATAGTTTTCTACTATTTTGTCACTCAGACCATTTATTTGATTATTTTCCAAAATAATAATGTGTTTTAAGACATTAATTCTTAAAAAGGTATTGACGGATTAACTGTTTTACAATAAATTTAAACAAAAAAGATAATTTTTCAGATGTATCTAGTGATGTGTAGAACCTAAAAATTACGTTCTGGAAGATTAAAAATTACGATCTTAAGAATGCAGAGCAGATATGTACTACGTTATCTTATGATGGTGATATAAAAAACAAAGCCTCAAGTCTCTCAAATAGTAGTAAATAACTTACCACGTTCCACCAATTTAGCCATCATCAGGATAGAAAAAATAAGGTCACTCAAATGCAGACCAAAAACATCATGACATAAAGCATTCTAATTTAAAAAAAAAGGTTTGAAATAGAGGAAACGGAAAACATAAATAAATTAATGTCAGTATTAAAAGATTTCTATCCAGCTCCTAGCCTTACAAATAACAGTTGATAATTAACATATATATGGCATTGGATAAACAAAAAAATCATATAGATAGTATATCCTACTTTAACTGCCTAGTATGGGAAGTTGAAATAGTATATAACTCTCACTACCATAAACAACATACTTATATTAATATGATGGAGATGTGTGTATCGAACGACTTTAACTTTATAGGATAGAATTCGTATGAAAAATTTTATATGAAATAGTATAAGAAATAAATTCTATGTATTTTTTATGTTCGATTCCGTCCGAAAAGCGCAGTTGTCCTGATTGGCAAGGTTTCGTGCTACATTGCGTCAGCCAACTCATAACTCAAGTTAGCCAAAATTTCGTAATTAAAAATTTCTTCTGTCTTAGTCGAAAATCTCGCAATTGCATGTTGTTAATTTGTAGGAAAAATTCAATTGTTGTATAAATTTAAATTTATGTTCTTTTTTTTCTAGCCTCGATGCATCTACCGCAAGTTTTGGTACTCACTGACCTATTGAGTACTCATTATTACATATTGCTTATTGAGCATGAAATATGATGAAGCCTTGATCAACGGTTCTCAAATATTTTTAGCCAAGGCATCACTTTTGGGTTAAAAATATTTCGCGGCATCCTCGTGCTAAAAAAACGAGGTATCCTTATCGAGCTAAAAAATATATAAATAAGGTAATTGAGTATGTAGGGGAATAAGAAAAAAACAGCGCAAAGTAAATGCTGGAATGAACTGTATATTTGATATTTTATTTATTTTGTTTGTAAAATGTTTAGAAAGATTTTTATACGCTTGCAGCACCCCTGGAGTGCACCTGGTCGATATCGACTGCAAGGGGTCAATATAATACAATTTTGGATCGATGAATACCAATGCTATCAAATCAAGAATTTATTGTTAGCAACGTAACATGCATGATTTTCGATTAGAAAAACTACCAATTAATCCATGATCGGATAATATATATATATTATCATGATATAAAAACATTTTTTCTATCCTATCTTTTTACAATTAGTATTAGAATACAATACTCTAAAACAATATATTATAACTATTCCCCCCCCCCATTTAACAATTTTATTTCATTTATTTGGCAATTTTATTCTTATTTCACTCTCTCATACCTCCCCTCCCCAATGATCCGCAACCAACTTTGATCTATTAAAGAATTTATCATTAGAGAATAATAAAAATTCAAATCAAAGAAACAGTAGTCATACAACATCAGTTTAGAAAAACAAATAAATAGATTTAAAAACCATTATATAGATTTAAAAACAAAAAGTTAGTTTAAAAATAAATTTAAGATCTTTTTTCTATTCTTGATGTAGCTTGTAATGAACTATTATATTGTTTAGCTTTCACAAATTACCTAATGACTGGATCCAGTCGTCTTGACATTCGTTCCAGCTAGAAGGAGCCCAGGATGACAATGACAGCCTGATGTTCTGCTGGTGAGGAGGGTGGAGGCCCGTGCAGACATCTATTGTCTGAGCTGTGACTAATAGCCCAGTAAATCGAGTCCCAAAAAAGAGTCCTGCCTTCTAAAAGGTCAAGTAATTCTGAATTTTGAAGATGTGTATATTAAATTCTACTGGACTCGAGTTTGATCTCTTCTTTCCGCAGGTCATCATAATAATAAACAAGGGATATAAAGTTACATATACTTTATATATATTTTTCTAAATCACCTATAACACGAGGACAAATTATTTACGATTTTAAAAAATAATCTTCCATGAGGGTGTGAACGTTCTGTTAGTTGACTGCGTGATCTCAACTCCCAAGGCTGAATTCTTGTTTTACCAAATAGTTATTATACCTATTACTATAATTGTCGTGTCCAGCAACAATTATATCCATTAGTCACAAATATAATTACCTTAATTTTTATAGGCAGTTGCCATATTTCGAAAATAATAAAATAAAATTTCAAAAACTTAAATTCTGATATATATGATATATGCCATGAATTTAATTTACCGAATAAAATAACCAAGTAAGCCAAGATTGGGACAAGCTGGAAATGATCAAGGCTTAACTTTCTTTTGGCTTCGTCTTAAATTATAATTTCTTTCTTGTTTACAAAAATTTTATTTAAAATTTAAAGCACTTTTAAGAGAATTGGTATGGATTTTTAAAAAAAAAACTATTGTTCTGAGAAATTTTCCGTACAGTGCAAACCTTTGGTCTGTTTTGAACTTCCCCTCTAATACAATTTAATACTGGAATTTAAATGCTAATGTTTTTATAACCGTTACGAATATTGTGGAACTTCAGCGGACGTTAGACTTTTAAGGTGGGTTAAATAACATGCAAGGAATTGAAAAATGATTCGTGTAAGACATTTATAGGCTTTAATTTCACCAATACCTTCTTATTCAGCTTAGTCCTCAATGTCATTTAACCTGGAGGATCATCTTCATTCCTTCTAATACATATAGTAGAAAGAGGTAATATTTCCAATGAGTTTTGATCTTCAAATAATGTCATTTGATTTCGGTTCATTTGTGAATCTTTATTTGTGTAAAGGAACCGAAAGAGATAAAAAAGCTTTAGCAGATCTCGACCAGGATTCCTACCTCTCATTGGCTTTTACTACCTTCTCGTCCGTGGTGCTGCCTCTAGTTCGCTCGGGTCCCCTACTGTGTCGTTATAAGGGGTATTCGTGATCTTTAGTTTGACATGTTAAATGGAAAAACTTATGTTAAATGGAGAAATATTTCCTTATTTTACCATGTTAAAACGATATAACATGGTTGAGAGTCTGTTACTAGGTCTGATTTTGTTTGTTGTTGTGTTAGGTTACTTGCTTGTAGTTTGTGGTTTGGTTGCATATGTTTTGGATATTTTTAAATCTAATAAAGCAATGAATGACAATAATAATAATAACGTAATGATTGTTGTCAATTAGCACTTCTTGATTCTCTTTCTGACAAGCTAGAAGATCAACAAGGCACTCAGTAACCAAACTTTCACACAACTTCTACTTTTCCTTCAATTTAGACATTTCGTAATAAATTATTTTAACCAAAACTTAGAAGGAAACAATAACATGAAGGTTTGGAAGGAAAAGTTATAAAACAAGTTGCTCGAAATATCCGCTAGAGTCTCTTATGCATTTACCATTTAACAGAACTGTTCACAGGCTGCTCACAATCCTATACTTAAAACATTTAACATGGTAAAACATTTTACATTTAACAAGGCATAATGAATACCTCTATTGTACATCAACCTCGGCCTGCCTCTGGGTCGTCTTCCCTCAGGTCTAGGTCCCTGAAACCATTAGCTTTTCGATTATCAACCATACGGGAGGCATGACCAAACCATTTTAGCGACGCCCTTCTAAAACTTAACTGGCCATGCAGTTAGATTCTATTTTATCCGTTCATACTCTAGCAATCCTTACTTTTTTGCGTCGGACTTTCCTAAGCTGTTTCATTTCTATACCAGATATTTTGCTCATGTGGATGCCGAAGACAGCAACTCTTTGCACGTTACAAAGGAAGAGGCTATATATATTGTTTTAAATAAAGCTAGTTCCTTTACACCCTGCTTTCTTAAAATTGTCATGCAGTTGAAGTGGAATATCCTATTGACTTTCCGTATTCATTTAAAGTCTCTTGATCAATTCTACCTTCGCTGCTGAAAATCGAACTCAAGTATTGGAAGTTATCCACCATATCTAGCGTCTCATTGATGAAAGTAATGTGAAACGGCCATACTTCGGAAATGCAAATGTATTTCCATCCGTTTTATTTAGATCTGCGATCTTCAAACCATTAATTATACACCTGTAATATGTCAACAATCAAAGCAACGTCATTCGCATAAAAAAGTGCACAGTAATTAAATCCCATTAACCTGCTATTTCTCTTAATCACTCTCAACATCTCTATGCTTCTCCATTGCATACTATGACAAGCTGCGGACTTAAGGTATCGCCAGGGTTGTGTGATAATAACCACAATTTTCGATTAACCATTTAGTAAAAAAAAAAAAAAGAATTCATTGCTAATGACTATTTATTAAATAATTAGTGGCGATTAATATAGAATGGTTATTTACAAAATAATTTTTTTTGTCACTTCAGACGATTTTCTTTTTACTAACGATTAATTTTTTTTCTATTCCTCTGTGGCTTTAAAAGTTGCTAATTATCCATAGGTATCTTTTATTGTAAGAAAAATCCTTCATAAAAATTATCCCGAAATTATCATGTTTTAAAATTAAGCTAAAGCGCTTTTTATGAAGGAAAAATCGTAATTAGTATTTCTTCGGGGGTTTTATTTAATTAAAATTAATAAATAATTAAAAAACGGCTTTTTCAGATAAAATTAGATAGTTATTTTTCTTCATAATTACAAATTTTGAATAAACATTTACTCTGATAAATCTTCAAGGGATAAATCTTCAACTATTGCCCACCTCTGGCCACTTTAATGACGCCTAAATGGCTGATTGACATTCGTTAAACTGTATCATTCTTTTTTTGGTCGTGATAAACCGATTTGGTTTCACCAATGAGATTTTACTGGCAGCTGTTTCTCCTGTCAAGAATTCCAAATCTCCTGCCTGGGAATTGAATCAAATCCAACTTTCAAATCAGGGAATACCAAAAATAGTTTTCTCATGCTTTGTCAACTATAATGAGGAGTGGAAATATAAATTTTCTTTAGGTGTAGCAAAACAAAAAAACAATTTATAAGGCTCTATATATATATTTTTAATTTTTTTAATCTTTTGCAGCTAAAACCAATAAACACAGAAATCCTACAGTTTTATGTGAAATGCTAGCACTGTCAAAGATGTGAGTAAAAATAAATTTGCTAATAATGTTGAGATAATTTTTTGTGGTCAAGTGGGATTTGAACCCGAATTTACGCTTTAATTTGTCAATTATAAAAATTTTAATTTTTAAATATTTAAATTAAACTATAATTCAATAATGCGACTTTTGTTTAGGATAAAAACCTTTAAAATATAATGGAAGAGGGGCATTGATTATTAATCAGAAAAACCTATCTTGAGTTTGTCTCTCTGGCTGCTCTTTTTCATGCTTTATCAACTTGATAAAAATTAGCTCCATAATTCCAGTGTTTAACTTGTATGGAAGAAAGGCAAGCCATATATATTTGGTAACACTTTGTCTGGTTCCCATTTTTAAAAATGAGAGTTATGATATTACTTTTTCCGTCGTGAGGTATTTTCTTGTATAGGGTGTTTTTTTAAGCCCGATAGAACTTGAAATTGTAAAAAATAACACAAAAAATTAAATTGTAATCAAAATTTTTTTTTTATTCGAAAGATCAATACTGACATTAACATTTGAAAATGATTTCAGGCATATGGGCACCGCGGCTGTTCTTGACGAAGCGCATTCTGGACGTCCAATTTTGGGCCACTTTTTCGAGCACTGCTGGCCGTATGTCACGAATAACACGAACAATGCTGGCCTCCAAGGCGTCAATTGTTGCTGGTTTATCAGCATAAACCAGTGACTTCACGTAGCCCCACAGGAAATAATCGAGAGGTGTCAAATCGCACGACCATATGCGGCAATTTTGCTTATTAACAAACCCGTTAAGCCAAAAATGCGCCTCATCGCTGAACACAATTTTACAGAATGCGCTTCGTCAAGAACAGCCGCGGTGCCCATATGCCCGAAATCATTTTCAAATGTTAATGTCACGTATTGATCTTTCGAATAAAAAAAAACCCTTTATAAGCAAATCCTTTGAAAAACGTTCTGGACCTACTCGACAAAAATATTTTCCCCACATTTCCGTGTTCACAGTTCAGAAACTTTTTATTTGAAAAGCATCGACTTATTTTTTGTTTACTTAGCAATTTTTTGTTTTTTTAAATAATCCACAAACTTTTATTTTATTCCTAGTAGTTTTCTTTTAAAGCAGAAGAAAAATATTTACTACTTCTTATATCTTTCCTTTATTTTCCGTCCATTATCTAATCCAATCTACAAATTATTATATTAGAAGAAGATGTATCTCATTAACCTTTAAATTTATATTATGTATTGTAAGTTGATAACAATCACTTCATGAATTAAGTAAAGCCAATATTTTTTACATTTTTATTTAATTACCTAAATCACTCTTTGTCTCACACCTTTCCTTTAAAGAATTTCCGACTTCTAAAACTCATATCTGTATTGCTAATACTGGTATTTTGGTACGAGTATAATATTTTACAAAATGCATTATTTAAATATATTACTTTAAAATTTCAATTATACTTATTTGTAGACTTCCATCTACATTTTACTATCCTGCATATTGATCTATGATCATTTATTTATTTGTTCTATTTTTTATTTCATTAACATTTATTTATTAAATTTTCATATTATTGGCATTATAACCTCCATTAGAACCAAAACAAATTTGACCATGTGCCTGAAAAATGTTTTTATTGTTTAGTATTACATTCTGACTCACTGAAGAACAATGGTAATACATATAGGATTGTACATACCATATATACAGGAACATAAATAAATTAAATAATGTCAAGATAACATATAGAAAAAAATAAACCTAAAGTTAAAAAAAATTAGCATAACATGCTAAATATATTACGTTCATACTAAATGAACACGCATCAAATCGGAAAATATAACTCTCAAGGTTCACTTAAATCTTGGCGATTGATCA
Source organism: Halyomorpha halys (assembly GCF_000696795.3). NCBI lineage: Eukaryota > Metazoa > Arthropoda > Insecta > Hemiptera > Pentatomidae > Halyomorpha > Halyomorpha halys. The sequence goes on along the minus strand of NW_027105402.1, from coordinate 461,103 downwards.
ATGCGGCCATATTATCTTCTGATGGGACACATTGAATACTTCAATATTTGTTAAACTTGAATACTAATAATTCTTTAACAAAATGTTTACAGATTTAGCCAGAATCATTAGTTATGTTTCATGAAACGGAATTATGTTGTCAGCTGTAGCACAAAAGACAGATCTAGCCATCTCAATCCTCTACTCTCTCCGGTACCTACAGACTTGGTACGTGGCCCCCTAATGACACACCTCCGGGCACGGACAATTACCAATTAGTTCCTGGTTCACAGGTTCCACTAGGTCCTCAGGGTTCACTGCGCTCAGCTACATCAAGCTTCAACTCCATAGTTTTGTTAGAACACATGACTTTATTCAGAAGTTATTGGCCGTTTAAAATTCTATATCGGTGAACATAACTATCTTAAAACTGTAGGAACTACTGAGATTAGGTTAGCGTATTTTTTATTTTGTATGGCCTCCTTCTAGATCATCCTGTCCAATACCCATTCCTCTTTGTCTATCTTGTCCACTTCATCTATTTTCCACGAGGGTACCTCCCTTGGTAGTCTTCCTTCAGTGTTTCATTTTAAACGCCGAGGTCACTTTAGACGCCTTTCCTCAATCTCTTCCAGAAAGTTTTTTTATACTTCCATACTTTCTCTTACTGATATATTTCTTACTTTATTCAATCTGAATATTCCTGCCACTCATCATTGTGGTGAGGAGGCTTGTGTATCATAATAGGGGTATTCATGATCTTTAGTTTAACATTAAAGCGTGTTAAATGGAGAAACTCATGTTAAATGGAGAAATATTTCCTTCTTTTACCATGTTAAACGGTATAACATATAACATGGTTGAGAATCTGTTACTAGGTCTTTAAATGGTGAATGACGTCACGCAACAGAAAAGCTGAACTCGTCACCGTTTTATTTGTTGTGTTAGATTACTTGCTGGCAGTTTGTGTTTTAATTGTGTATTAGCAGTGTTTTGGATGTTTTTGAAAGTAATAAACCAATGTATGATAATTATTATAATGTAATGACAGTTGTCAATTTGCTTATGTTGGTTCTCTTCCTCACAAATTAGATGACCAACAAAGCAAAGCCCTATTTTCACACATATTCCACTTTTCATTCAATTTAGGCATTTTAATTACTTTAATCAAAACTTAGAAGTATACAATAACATTAAGTATTGGAAGGAAAAGTTATAAAACAAGTTGTTCAGAAAATCCGCTAGGAGCTCTCATGCATTTAACATATAACAAAACTTTAAATATGGCTGCTCGCAATCCTATACTTATAAAATATAACATGGTAAAACATTTTATAATTAACACAACATCATGAATACCCCTATTATACAGTGATAAAACATTTAAAATACTTTAAAAAACTTAGTATTAGGTCAGCGTAATTAAACCTAAATGTCCTATTTAGATTAAATGTATGTGTGCGTACATATTAATTTAACTCAGATACCCAAGTGTAATATGAAACCAACTTTATTTTGAAATCTTGTTCACAACATAAAGATAGGGTACAGCATTCTTCCATATCACATTTAGGTATAGATTTGAGCTATCATTGTGAAATAAAGCAATTATCAACAATAAAGCAATTGTAAGCTCCATATAGCTAACAACACACAACAAAAAAAACATACTTGATTTATCCCTTATTGCAAATGTGGGTTCAATTATTACTTTGTAAAGTAATTTATAATATAAGTATAAATATTAGACTTGGTTCTACCATCACTATTAACAAAGTTTTGGATTATAAACCCTATAGATATGCCACACTAGGAGTTGGACATGTAGTGTAGACAATAATCTCTGGAGGAGTTTAGTCCTCTCTCGTTAGTTCTAACATTATCACTGTAAATTTTCTTTATATTGAAAAAAATATATATTTTCTTTCATTTAAAGTTCCAAAAAACACAAATTTTTTATGGACTTGCTAATTTTTAGGTATAAATTATTTTCTGGAATGGAGTAAATGGAACATCAGCGAAGGAAAGGGAAATGACGATAGAGTTTGAAAAGTCGATGTTAAATTAACTGGTTTATAAAGAGAATGTTTAAGTGTGATTGGTTAACGTTATAAAAAAAAAGATTGATAATCAATTATAACTCAATTAGACTCAAAATCAAAAAGAAGTAAAAATTATATAATGTATGGAATATTCTTTTCTAATATGTATGAATAATTTAGAAAATTACCAAAAACCGTTTTTTTTCTATGATTCAGAATCCTAATTTTTTTTTTTTCAGTTTTCCAAAAACTTGAAAACTAATTCCCTTTTGTAGTATTCAATCTTTTGTTTTTTAATTATAGTTCTAAATAACATTTATCTTTTATAAAATAAGGATTCGGTCCTACTAACCACCTTTAATAATTCTAAATTAAAACATAGTGTAGTTAAAAAAATTAAATTGAATGACAAAATATAAGTCAAACAGCAGTGAATCAAAAAGGGGAAATAAACCGGAGAAAATACATAAAATAATGTTTTTTGTATAAATGATTGTGACCAAATAGCAGAAGGGATATTAACCTGTTGACAATGACAACCGCCAAAGACCTTGGAGATCTGAAGCATCTGTGTTGTCTTTGAATTGGAAAAAAAAATTCGTGGGAATGAATTCTAATCGCAGTCCCTTGTGAATCTTATTCAAGCTTAAAATAATCTTGCCTCAGTGTTCTTTCATTTTAAATCTTTAGATTATGGTTTTAGCCAATACGAGGTACTATTTGATAGAACTGATGTTTAAAGACAATGTCATAATTAATTTTTAAGTAATCGTATTAATTGCTTATTTACCAAGGTAGGTATTCTACTTATTAATAATATATTTTATCAGTTTCCAATTTAAAATATTTAAGTGAGTAAATTTAAGAGTAGTTATTCAGTTATCAACTGATCTAAATGCCTGATTTTCACATATTATTACTGCTTTTATATATATCATTATTCATTCATACTCATTATTATTTTAATATACTGAAACTGTAATATGTTAGGGTATCCTAAGAAAAAAAAAATTAAATCGCTAAACCTTTCTATTACAAAATAATAATAGTAAAACGCATATGGGTTTGAAAGGTTCATGAACCCTCAGGGAGCAGCGATCCCTTATCACTTTTGAAATATTTCCTTAAAACGGGAAGAGGAAACTTTAAGATAGTTAAATTGAGCAATATTTAAAAAGCGCCTGAAATTGAAAAACGCCATGAAACCTTCCATTCCCGCCCTCCGTGGTAGCATTACTTATCTGACTTTTCAAACAGACAATTATAGCGAGTTGGTTGGACGATGTACGACATGTCAAAATCTCACAAGAGATCATAACACAATAAAAGGGCAATGCTTCCCCCCCGGATCCGCCCCACTAAGACTCCCAGAGAACGACGGTCCTATATCACTTTGGAAATATTTGCTTAAAACGGGAAGAGAAGACTTTAAGATAGTTTAATCGAGCAATATTTAAAACTACACATTAAATATAAGACATTAAACAAACCGGAATTTTCGTTTCGAACAGTATCTGCAAAATGATATTGATTTTAATAAATAAACAAAACTTCAATAAATTATCTACTTTGTGCAGATACTCAAAACTCACATTGTGTTTTAAGATACCCTTTTCTTCGAGAGGAAAGCTTGGTTACTATTTAGCCATTAGATTCATGATTTGTTTAATTTTCATAATAAAATACCACAACTACATTAAGGGTTATATACCAGCAAAAAAATAAAAATGGATTAGATTTTTTGAAAAATTTAAATGTTCTTTGAGGAGGACCTCGTTCATTTCAGTTATAATTTTGTCTCGAATAAAATCGGCCTTGAAATGCATGGTGTACCACACAAGGGTCAATTGTTTCTAATTTGAAATTGGAAGAATTTAAGATATTTTAAAAGTAATTCCATAATTTATTGAAAGTAGGTCTCGTAGAGTAACTATAATTTAATATTACTTTTTTCGGTCTAAACAATAAAAATATTTATGTTGAATTATTAATACATTGTTAAACTTTATATCTTTATTTATTTTTCATATTCCACCAAAAATACTCCATCGCTTTCGTGAGTAATTTTTTTTTTTAAAATTAATGTATGCTTTATGCAGGTTACTTATTTGTTATAATAGTTTTTATTCATCTATCTGTAAACTTTATGTGGTGTAGCTGTTAATCTAATCACTTGGCAACTTATAAGAAAAACTTTTTCATCCCTAGACCGGTTTTCGGATCCAAAGCGGATTAGTTGGGTCATTGACACTACTTGGAAACAGTCTCATGTCCTTCTTGGGGCCGTTTATTTTTTTGATTGCTATGCACTTATGAAAAAATTAACTGTATCTACAATATAACTAGAGAACTCTTTTGACATTCTGAGTAATATCATCTGGTCGAGGATAAACTGACTTCTGATAAATAAGAATTTTTGAATGGACATTTCCAATCAACAACGAAACAATGCCGTAGTAAAGAAAAATATTAAGGTACCTCTACAAGTTTGCCAAATATTGGCAAATTGGCTCAGTACGCAAGCGTTTGGATGGGTTATTTGGATTGATTGTAACAAGTGCCCGTTGAGTGGTTGTTGAGCACAAATCGAAGGGCGTTTGTGTTGCATCCACACGTTTGTGTTCAGTTAGGATTGTTTTAGAACTACCAAGAGATAGATGCTGTTCTATAATTAATTAAAGAATGTATTCCACCTTTGGTTTAAATAATTAAGAGCATATATTTTTAAATTCTATTGATTTGGTGTATATACATTGTTCCAGATCTTTTTAATTAAGTTTAGCTGTTTATTTTTTATTTAATTTAGCACAATTATATATTTATATGTTTCTGATAAAAATACTAGAAGGAAGGTTTAATTTATAGGCCATGTAGTACTATTTCTATAAATGTTTATCATCTACAACCTAATTTGCTGATGTTTACATTTCCTTCCATTTAGCCTTCATAATGAAAATCGAAGGTAATTGCCGAGTTGAAAGAACATAAAAACATGTGGATACCTATGTTTGTTGCTTCTTTTGTTTACAAAGCATTTTTACAAGTCTTGGATTTCTGGCAAATGGCAAACGTGTAAATCCAGCATTTAATTTAAATTTAAATCTGAGCCGCTACAACCCATCATGGGTCAGGGGTTCAGTACTTTGTAAAGAAGTACCGTTACTAGACCAACGGTTGTGCACGGAGGTGATTTGGTCAGAATCACTTAGATTTTTACCACATTAAGGGTACCCAATTTAAGAGGCTGGGTGGACCCCAAGAGGGCTTCAGAACCCACAGGATTTCACTAACGGCTACAGTGTAACAAAAAACAAAACTTGGTGTTATCTCTTTTGTTCTATAGCCCTGATGAAGACCTGAAACTCAGGTCGAAACGTTGGCATAAAATAAATATTGTTTTGTTTATTTATATTGTTCTTTGCTGACCGCACCCCCCCCCCCGACCAACTTCTCCAATCAGTAATCTACGGTCAACTATCTTCATCTCATAAGGTATTCTAAATCCAATATACGGATTGTATCATCTTCAAAACTGTTAAATGTCATATGAGAAAAAAAAAATTGTTTTTTTTTTCCAAAAGATTTTTGGTTACTATAGATGATAGAGGGACGGTACAACCAATGGCTGTATTTCGTTTACCAAAAAGATTTAATGATTGGAGAAGTTTGTCGGGGGGTGCGGTCAGCAAAGAACAACATAAATAAACAAAACCATATTTATTTATTTTATGCCGACGTTTCGACCTGAGTTTCAGGTCTTCATCAGGGCTATAGAAGAAAAGAGTAGTAGAAACGTCTGCATAAAATAAATAAATATGGTTTTGTTTATTTATGTTGTTCTTTGCTGACCGCACCCTCCGACAAACTTCTCCAATCATTAATCTACGGTCAACTATCTACACCTCAAAAAGATTTAACTTCGCGTGCATTATATTATATTCAGAAACTGATTGCAAGTACATTTATAAGTGGCTGTGCTCAAAAATCTTGGTGGATAAATCCATGGGAAAATGGTTCATTATCAAATATTTGGTAATAATCAACCAATAAAAAAATCTGTATTTAGTCAGTAGTATAGGAACAATAAAAATGCAAGGAAAGCCAATCTCAGCCTAAAGGTAGATTTTCATTCTAGAATGCTTTGATTAGACACAGGTATTTACATCTTTCAATCCTGAGAATCATCAGTTCCAAGAGCCAATAAGAGAGTCGTATCAGTATGATGATGAAAGAAGCACTGAGGGCAATGGAGAAATCTTTGTTACTCTCATTGGGAGAGGAAAGAAGTTCGCACAGAACAACAGATTTTTTTTTTTTTTTTGTTGACAATTAAGTGAATGTAAGACAACTAATCGTAAATAATAAACTACAATATACAAGTTATATATATTTACTTTTTAAAAAATATAAAACATGATTTGTATCCCACTTAAAATGATCACTTTAAAATAAGCCAAAATATATGCAATGTGGGACCAACCAACATTTCTTTGAAATCCTGTCTTGTGAGCTATATCGATTATTTTTTCAAGAATTTCAGTTTTTGTTACTTAAATCCAAGGCATAGCGTTCCTCTGTCACGAGCACCTTAATTTATATTTCTAATTTCTAAAATACTTCGAAACCTTTACAGTTAATTGAATCAATATTCAAAAGAATGACTGCCTAAGAAATGGTCTTTGTTGAGAGTCTGAAAGGGAATAAAGGCTGAGGACAGGTACTTAGGCAAATTACAATTCAATTCAATCCTCTAAAAATAGGAGCACACTATGTATTGAGAATGCTGGGTCAACAAGAAATTTAGTTTAATTTCATAGACATCTTAAGCATTAATAATTGGTCATTGCCAACACAATCATTAAAAATTACGTCAAAATTCGTTTTACGTTTCGATTAATTATGCTCGAACACAATCTGAATCTAGATTTATACGGGACAAAATTTATTTCTTGAAGCATAAAACGAATTTAATGACATACGTTTTTATTTTCATTTCTTGAATAAATACAAAGCTTTGTTACCTTTAGTATTGAGGAAGAAAAATCATTTAATTATTTAGTAAATTATATAAATTTTTTATCGATCTTGCCTTAGTATTAAAATTAAATTTCTTTTATTCTTCTTAGACCATTTTTCAACTTGTTGACTGCAGTTCCTGTCGCATGACCTGCCTTAACATATCGTGGTTTTCTGGCACAACTTTTCTCTGCCCTCGAAAACTGGATTCGATGTTCAAGTGCTGTTCAATTGTGTAGTGCGGCAGATATGCTCTAGAAAATATAACTACCTTCGAATTACTGTTGATTCCTAATACATCTAGATTGTTGATATATTCAAAATTTATTTTCTAAAACCCTATTAATCCTTGTAAACGTATGTCTAAGCAGGTTCGTGAAGAGAAAAAAGAGCCTAGGAGTAAATTTCCCCAGGCCTCTGTGGCAGGTTTCCAAGGGCCCCTATCAAATAGTAAATTCACCCGTGAAACCCAGCTTAGCCCATTATAATTTATGCGACAAAACATAATTTAACGATATTTTTTTCTTACATTAAATTCGGTAGAACAATGGTCCATTTCCCTCCCGGTAGTCCTATATAGTTGTGATCTTCTTCCCCATTAATTGTTGTCTACTTGCCAAATTTTATACTTATTAAGACTACAGCAATGCAAGAGGTAGTCTGGGTTCAGAGGCATATCATCTGTACGAATGGCAGTTTGGGATAGGTTTGATTTTAATTTTGTGTAGATGATCTTAGAGATAATCATGTCCAGTTAGTAATCTTAAATTGGCAACGGTCTTTTTTTCGTTCCATACGTTTTTGAGTAGTCCTTTCCACCTTTTTTTCTATCGGCTGGTCTTTTTCTTATAATATTATAAATTCCCGAATTTTTATTTTAATATCAGCTTTTAATTGGAGGAATGACATGGGCTCTGACTAAGAGGTAAGCGTGCATACAAGTTGATCCACTTATTCATTACCTCCAATTCGACAGTGGCGTGGTATCCAATGTAACACGACCGACTTTAATAAGGTTACTTCTAGCGTTTTTGGCACATGCTATATTATTGCAAGCCGCTCCTACAGATTGCCGATAATGCAGCTCGCGCGCCATTCAACAAAGAATACAACTTTCTGCATCAGATCGTTGAAGGTTGAGACACCTTACCAGATCGATTGCATTTATTTCAGTATCAAACTTAGTTTTCCCTGCTGATATACCTACTTTCCCTTCAGGACCCTTTGGGGACCAGTATCTAGAGTCAGCCACTCCTAGGGCACTGTGCGAAGACCCATCAGTAGATATGTAGCAATTATGCCTTGAATACTTTTCCACTTACATTACCATCGCCTAGGGCTGGAATTCAATCGCTATTTGTATATGGAAAATAGTTTTCTCCCAAGTCCTAAGACTGCAGTTTTCAAAAACAAATAATTGAGTGAATAAGGTACAAATGACTTCCTAGATTGGCAGTCAAAGCTATACTTTTTTCTTCGTGCCTGTGCAAAAAGTACCTGTTAGTTTTAAATCTTGCCATGGTACTTGGTTATTTAGAGGCTAGTCAATAACTCAGTCCAATACGAGATATTGTTAGTAAGCCGGCGGAAACCTATTTAATTTTACTGAGAACGTTCTATTCCAAATTTTATTACTTTTCGAAAATATATTTATGATTATTCATCATTAAAAAACAATTTCAAAATATACACTGCATTGTTTCATCGACTATTAACACATATCCGAAGTGTGTTTACCTAAGCAGGTTTTTTACCATCACAATTAAAGATCAATTTAAACATATTTTGAAATAATATTAGAACGTCCATTGTTGTCCATTCGTTTTGTTAATCGTTGAACAGTTGTAATAGACAGAAACATTCCGAGTTGATTATAGAAAATAACAGTGCGACAGAAGTTAAACGGAAACACATGATGGAAAACATCTGCTGGGCGGCTAGCATATGCCAGCCACAAAGGATAATGTCTTTCTGCTGTCCGTGTCCTTTCTGCGGTGTGTTCTGGGGGGGGGGGGGGGAACGGTTAACAGACTCTACATCTTTTGTCATAAAAGGTAAAGGATCAGAAGGATATCATAAGATAGATTGTGTCCACGAGAAATATTTTTTTTAATTTTCTTAAATTCACAGATAGCTAACAGAGTAAATAAGTGGGCAAGGTTCGGTGTTTCCGATCCCAAATTCCAGACCAATTTGCGGAGAATAAAATTTAAAGAGAGGTTTTGCCTTCTTTCCGCTCCACTGTCTCCTATAATATTATTTTAATCTAATAAAAATAAACGTTCATATTTTAATTACATCAATAGTTAGTATGCTAATAAAAAAAATTAATAATAATAAATCTGTAAATCGTAGTAAATACAGTGAAGCTTTTGTTTTTAACAGTAACATTTATATAGAAGGGAAACAATTTTTTTTTTCATGTTATAGATATGAATTACTTCAAATAAAAATTAAAAACTTACACAATTGTTCTAACTACAAGGACTAGAGTTCAAATCCGGCTGTGGCAGACAATTATTAATTCTGTTACTATAGTCGTGAGTCAACCCTGTGGGTATTGTTCAATTAATTGGGGAAATATCTGATGGTTGAGCATGGTCATGAGTAAATCATCTCCTTACACAACCGTTTTCAAGAAATAAAAAACCCCTGACTCTTCATGGCTTGTAACGGTACAAATTTTTATTTAAACATGTTTTAGACTCCACTATTACTTATTAGTAGTACTTATTAGACAGTAAAATATTTCAGGGAAAATTAAAACTATAAGTTTCTATCACCTCAAATATTGTATTAATCCAAAATTTATTGTTTAAAGGCTATCGAATAAAATATCTTGCAAAAAGTTCTTGGTGGCAATTAGTGTACTAAAAAATATGTCAACAAATTTTATGGTCATCAAAATCTTTGAAGAATATGTCAACCAACGTATGCTGTATGTAAAGATGTGTAAATTTCGAATTTTTCTAAAATTCATCGATTTTAATTATAAGCGTTTTGTTAAAAAATTATTGCCTAAATGTTCTAAACAAACTTATTTATTTTTTCTGAAAATATTAAGTTGTATTCGAATTATAATAATTTATACTTATTGATCCAATCTATAGTATCATCTCATTTTAATATGAAAATAAAAAAAAAATATTCCGAATAAAAATCATTCATATGAGAAAAAAAATTATCCAAAAATAAACTAAAATGTTTCATTTTAAGCTCAGTAGTTTTACAGAATGCATTTCCATTAAATTAATTTTAATATGATTTTCTTCAGAGTTAATCTTTTATAAAAATAAATATAATGTTAATTATTAGTTAACCAATTGTTAGTTTTATAGAATGACCTAATATTTGCCATTAAAAACTGGAAAAAATGATTGACATGACGTTATATGCCCTTAGTAAGTTTGGGAACTGGGCATACCCTCACCCTACAGTTTTACTAGTCGTTCCTCCTCTAAGTAATTCTATACTCTGTGTTCCGACTATGGGCAGGTAATTTATTTTCTGTTATATCAGCTGTGAATTGACCTTAGGTTAGGGTCGGGAGATCCATCTCGGGTACAGGCCGTTCATTGTGGGGCTAAAACTGGTGGTCGAACCATAGATCACGTCGCGTCCTTTTATAACTGTCAAGAAATAGTATATATTTACCAAGTACCGAACCTAAAACCCTTTATGGGTTGTGGTGGTTCAGTTTTATTTCATAAACTCACAAAATCCTAAATCCTAAACCTTAAATGTTTTTCTTATCTTTGTAGCCTATTTACATGATTTTATGTATTAGAATTTCGAATATGGGACTCAGAAATAGAAGATCCTTCGTTCTTGCTTGAACATGCTGATGCAGGTATGAACATGATCGTGTGGTTCGACTCGATAGGGGACAGTCTTCGCCTTTGACAATACTAGATACAAGAATACTAAGATTGTCATTTTTTTATTTTTACTTTCAATGCAGTATTAATGCAAAGAAGCTTATCCTCAGGTAACTCCATTTCCTTTACTTTTTTGTTCAAAATGAAACTCAGAATTTGGGCAACATTATAAACCTATTTAAGGAATAATAGTTCACATAAATCTTTTTAAAGTGTTTTTTCCTTCCTTACTACAGAATGAGTGAAGCTGAAAAAAAAATTAAGTTCTCAGAATTTAAAATTTAGTTTAAATTTGACAAGGAACAAACTCGATATTCCTATGTGTCTTAAATTTTGTGTTCAGGTATAATCCATTGAACAGTTTATTCGTCTTTGATGAAACTTTTAGGAATTGTGCAGTGGTATCGAGTTGGTCCCGCATCGATTTTATCAGTCTGAATTTCAGAGCTATTTTTGCTTATATACGCGTAAACGTTTTTTTCTCGACATACCTATATTTCAAAAACGGCTAGTCCGTTTAGACCCAAATTTAGAGACGATTTGGGAATTAGTGTGAAAATGGTTCAGTATCAATTTTATATCTATCTGAATCTTTCTTCATGTACATGTTCCAAAGTATTTCTCTTCACTCGCGTACTGACCTGAGCACTCTCTCAGATTATTTCTCGTATTATTTAAAACCAGTAATCACTTATACTTGTAGTGACTCTCAAAGTGAAACAGCGGTCTCCCAAGGAAGGTGATTACATTACCGTGAAATTAAACTTTTTCGGGGAAAATAGTTTCTACTTCCTGGCACCGAATGGGGTGCCGGAAACTCTCTTGTTTTTGTATTGTAACAGCGCCTTTGTGATTTTCTTTTTGTAGGAGTTCGATAATCGGTATTAAATCACTAGAAGTATAGTCAAATCATGTCGAATGGAAGAAATGTTAATGATATAACAATAATGTAATATGTAATATAATAATATATTAATATTGGTTTCGGAGTTACGGTATTTATTTATATTTAACATTTATTTTAGTGTTATGTTATTCTTTGAGGTTCTTCATAAACGAAGATATTTTATAAGTTATGAATATTAGTAATGTCCATGGATTTTTAAATTGATGTAGATAGTATGGATGTATTTGTAGGAGAGAAAAAGAGGGGCATGACAGCCCATTGCACCTGCCTGGTCCTTCATAGAGAATTTTGGAAAATGAAATACATCAGAAGTACAAAAATGAATTTCCACAACATAACTTAGTTTCTACTAAATAGTAGGTACACAACTAACCAGTATTTCAAGGATTTATAATAAATTTTAATATTTTTATTTTTCTACATTATTATTATTTTATTTGATATAAGTTGGTTTGTTGTTTAAGAATAAAATCTATTGCATGTTTCGTGTTTGAAACAGTAGATGTAATTTTATCTAATAAACCTTGAAGCTGGGGATTGAGCTTCTAATTTGTGCCAAATAAAACAGACCGTTTTTGAGATAGTAATGTTCCGAAAAAAATATGTTTACACATGCATCATCGAAAGTAGTGGATGGAATCTAATAAACTAGATAACTACCCGCACAATATCTGAATTTTATCGAAATCGAACAAACGATTCAATCGCTTATAACCGTATAAAAATCTGATTATAGATAGTGGGATACTAAACCAAATTTATTTACGATACAAAAGTCTAAAACGTAAAACGCGAGTGAATAATTGCGATTCTTTTAACATTTTTAAGTATAAAAAAAATCGAATTTTTTTTATTTGTTTGTGGTTAATATGATTTAAAATCATAACGATAATTGATGAGATGGGTTAGATGAAAGTGTTATATTAACGATATATGAACCTAAGGGATTGAATTTAATGTTTAGTTGTTCGTATTTTTAATTAAAAACTCAATTTTTTACTTCTGAAAACTAATACAAATTAGGATTAAAAAAAAATAAGATAGCATGTAGAAATTAGTGTTTAAAATAATCTTAAAAGCTAAAATGATTATTTTCCTGTAGATCGTTCAACTACTCAAATACTGGATCCACATTTACTAAGGAAAAATAATTGGGATCGCATTTACCATATTCTTCCTTGTTTTCGCTCAAAGCATAGAAAATAAAATCATTAATCATACAAACAGCATGCCAATAACGGGCATTGGACGGCTTACACGCGGCTAAAATAGTTTGAGTATACATTGCTTATATCTCATGTATGTATTTTTGCGTTCCTTGAAAAATTTGTTTTCTTATTTATTAACATTTACAACTGTATTTACATAAAAATACATCTAGTAAATGCGATTCTAGGTTATAATGTTATGATAGAGCCATATAGAAACATTTGTAGCTCTCAAATAAAATTTCTACATAACCAAGTGTCGCAGCCATCTTCTTTTCAGGCGCATCGGAGGATTGTCAGGAATGGATGAAGAAGCAAGGTTAGAAACTAGTAGGTTTTGGTGGTTAAGGAGTTTACAATGAAAGGATTGATATCTCGTTCTGAAAAAAAAAATTACTTTTAAAGAGTAACTCTCGCTAAAACGGAGAATCTCATTGTAGCTATTAGTCTTGCCCTTTTATAAGGTCCTGGACTGTATTGCATTATATTATTATGTATTCTGTAACCATATAAAAAATAAAGCGGTGTGAAAAAAAAAAAAAAAAAAAAAAAAGGTCCTGGAAACATTTATTCTATAAAGCATATTGTTCTATTTTATGTCATATCTGGATGTGAATAATTTGCAATCTCTAGGAGACAAACAATTCATAGCATTAATGGCTATAAACCTGAAATTATTAATGGTGGTTCTTCCCATGCTGTTAATATGTGATAAGTATTTGTTTTAAAAAAATCAGGCACTAAGGGGTTTAAAAATAAATTAGTTCTGGAGTCTAAAATAAAATAAAATTTTTGAATAATTCGAAAACTAGACATCTTACATCATAGTCACGCATTTAAAAGATACAAATCAAAAATTATTTCTAATTATCAAATAACGTTTAAGACTTATAATACTACCCCAAAATATCTAGCTATGTCTACTTAAGATTATTTTTTACTATTTTTAAATTTGATATTGATACGCTAAAACTTTTCACTGCTTCAATTCTAAATCCATTTAGATTCCAATGACCTCTACCCAGACATCTTCCAGTACTTGTCTATTCAGAATAACAGAATAACAGTACTTGCCTGTTCCTTCAAGATTTACGCCTTACCGAGACTTAATGCAATCCTTCTGCCGATCTACGACCGCTTGGAAGTTTCTCCTCACGTCCTCGAAGGATATTACGTCTCCTTGGGGTTTCCTCAACCTTTGCTCTTCCCACGCCGCGTTTTATTTTCCCTAAGACCACAGACTCGTGATCCCGTCCGATCGGCTCCTCCCGATTAGAATACTAATGGCTCTTCTCATCATCGCGGCGCAAGTGCTCTCGAGTTAATATCGTGTAACAGATACCGAGCCTCAGCTACGGGTGATCTGTGGTGGCTTAATACTAGTCAGGACCTCCTTCCTGTAAAAACCATTACCGAAATGGGCAGGGAATTCTGTCTGGAAACTGCTTATTATTATATAAGAAAATTAGATTAGAAAGTCAGCCTATATGAATATGCCTAAATAAGAAAGATCTCTATATTTTTATTTTCGACATTTTTTAAAAAAAGTTTTCATAAGAAGATAGCTGGGGGTGTGGTCAGTGAAAATACGCAAATAAACAAAACTTTTTTTACGTGAATTTCCAGCCTTCATCATGGCTGAAAAAACAAGATAACAACCATAACTAAAAGGAACGTGAAAATAATAATAAACAAAGGTGTGCAAGAAAATGTAAATGATGAGTAATGGAATTAACAAAATGAGTAACTAAATATGTAACTAATGTAAAAAAAGAAAGAAAACAGTTTAAATCAACATAATAAAATGTATGAAAGAAAACAATAAATATGATACTATGGGCAAGAAAGAAAACAGAATAAGTGTTACAATGAATAAAATATGCACAGTAATATAGATGAATAAAAAAAAAAAAAATGATAAATTATTAAAAATATAGAATGTCCGGAAAAGTGAATAAGAAGAAACAAGGAAGAAGAGATATGAAGAATGGGGAAAAAAAAGAAGAAGGAAGAAGTGTTAAAAAGACAGAGACTTACTTGCTTAGGCAGAGTTTCTGTCTGAAGTGATTGGGTCCTACTTGGTCGGTATAGAGTGGGCAAAAAATACGTTAAACCAAGCGGAAACTGTTACCAGCAAGTATAAATGACTATGAAAGACCGTTTAGATAAAATAAATAAAGTAGATGAAATGAAATTTAAGGATTATAGAGTAAAATTACAAAATAACTGGGGTGAAAAAAATAACTATGAGAGCGAAGGGTCAAAAAATTGTAGTAATACATAGTTGATGTAAATAAATGAGTGATGATGAAGATGAGAAAATGAAAATGATCTGTAGACGATAGATGACTGTAGAAAATAATAAAAGGCGGAAGAAATAAATAATGTTAATACAAATAAATGAGTTTTGTTTATTTTTGCTGACTGCACCCTCGACTATCTTCTCCTTATATTTATCTAAGGTCATCTATTAACACATTATTACAATTTTTTATTTATTTTTTTTTATATCACTCAGTACGTGTATACAGCAGCATACGTTACCACATTGCTACAATGATATGAGAAGTGAAATCGGGCACTGATTTCAAGGTATATGAATTGTTTGACGATAAAGTTTAAGGGACAAGCCGATTTCAAAATATTGACTAGATGAAAAAAATACAAGCTCCAGTATTGGGAAGAATTTTATAAAATTTATATATGAGCATATTACCATTCACACTAATCCCTAATTTTCCCCCAACTTCGGGCCCAATCGGACGAGTCGAATTTTAAAATATAGGTACAAGAAAAATACGTTTGCACACGCGTGTGCAAAAATCTGCCATATGAATCACTTGCTACCCTTCTTTAAGATGAAATTATTCCTCGTTCCGTAAATACAATTTATTTATTGTTCACAAAGACAATATTCCAGCATATTATATATTTCAAATATTTGGTTAGCGAATGTAAGACATAAGTATTGAGACAAGATAACATTTTTTTCTCCTTTAGTTAATTTTCAAATTATTTTATATTTATCAATTTATTACTGCTACGTATGAATGATTTTTAATTATTTTAAATAATCAAAATTAAGAGCAGAGGAAACATTTAAGTCCTGACAGACTATTTCAATGAGGATAAAACCTAGCCTAAACCAAAGTGTGAAAAATCGATGCTATAAAATTTTAATTTCTGGGAGTCGATTTTATCTTTTAATCTTGCTGTCATATCCCAGGCATGACCTATCTTGGATATGTAAAATCCGTTTAGTGCAATCTTTCGTTTCCTTGCTAAGCTGGTCACATATGTACAGACGCACACAGAGTCAATTTTTTAAGACTTGGATCTTCAGGTGATCTTAAAATGTGCATCTTCTTCACACATATACACAAAAGACATATTCGCATTTTTTTCACGATCGCAATATTTTCATAACGCTAAGACAAAATAAATGAACTCATAGCTCCATCTTCTGATGCACCCCAACCCCCTCCCTCACACTTCTTTTGATTTCAGACTGTTTCTCTTATCATTTCACTATTATCTATTGTCTTT
>NW_027105402.1:430927-444016 GCF_000696795.3 Halyomorpha halys | reverse complement strand
TTCATACGGAAATTATAATTAAAAAATTTTTTTTAGTTTTTTCTTCTAATTTTCTTGAAAGTTATTTTTAATTAAAGTAGTTGTTACTTATTGGCATTTATTGAGGTTTAAGAATTGTTTTATCTTATAAATGAAGGGATTTACTCTCGGTTTTAAAATTTAGAAAATATCTGATTTGGAAAGACCTGAGTGCTTTCAATAAGTGTGTAAGTGGTGCGACACAGTACCCATGAACCTTCCCCTAATGATAGAGAAGACTACTTGAATAGAGCGGGCGTGTTGAAGCGTGTGTGGTCCCCTGCCATAGTTTCTTTTCCATTTCCTTTTGTGTTTTTTTGGGATCGGACAATCCTTCATGGCTGACAAATTCATGCTCTGTACCCATGGGAAAGGAATACAGAAGCTTGTAATTGCCTAATCCATTAAATGATTTTGGTAGCGTATTGTTTCTATGAAATAATTGATTGTTTTTAATAAATGCACAATTATATCAACTTTTTAATTACTTTTTTGGAACGTACTTTGTATAAATTTTTGTTTTCAAATATGCTTTAAATTCTAAATTTTTTTTTATTAAACAGATATTTAGGTCAGGCTCTTGGATAACGCTAACATAGACTGCACGACTGGAAGGTGCCCGGGGGAAGGTAAGAAGGTAACCCCGAAATCAGATCCCCTGATTGGGGGTTAAAATTTGGGACTCCACCCTATCTCCATAAATAAGCATAAACAATTACATCTCGTAAGCTCCATGTATCCTCTCTCATCCCCCCCAATGTGTGGCATATGGAGGCCTCTCGATTTTGCATAATAGCAGATTGAAGCGATTCATGTAATCTTTTTTAAGATTTGTCTTTGGTACCAAGAAGCGTTCTCATGTTTCCCATACCTGTGGTGAGTTAAAGTGGCTCTTCCTCTTTAACCGCATGTAATATTTTCTCCGATGTTATCTATACCAAACAATCAGTTTTCAGCACCTTTCCTATATCCACAGTCTACTCCAATTCAAATTCTGTATCAACTCCCAGGAAACATGAATCTCGCCATTATGACCTCTATATTCGTTCAAACCTTACCAAAACATTTAAAAATTCCTTTTTAGCCCACTCCATTGCCCTCTGGAATTTCCTTACTTCTAATATCCTATATGCTTCTTCTCTATTTTCATTTATATCCCACATACTCCACTGTAATTTAAGATTGGAGTTATAATCAGAAGTGAATAATTTGAGTCAATCACTTTATTTAACTTCAGTACTTCTGTTATTTTCAATTTGGAATAACAGGCATTATTAACAGAAAAACGTCGGGCAAGAGCGAGGTGGCACCGAACAAGATATCCCTCGGACAAAACTCATTACAATAAATTGACTAACAGACTAAAAGCAGAAATTATAAAACACAGAATACAACATTTCCAAAACTTTCTGAAAATTATTCTTTTTTTTTCAGATTTCTATTAGGTAAATATTTACCTAAATTTCAAGAATAATGATTTGTTGTTTGAAAAAAAAATCTATGCGACGCGCTATTTTTAAAATATCGGCAATCCAGGAAATTACTTTTTTGCACCAGTAAACGAAAGTTGTGAATGATTGATAAAAGTCTTAGACCATGTTTACATATATGCTCAACATTCCTCAAATTTTGGACTAGTAAGTGTTGTTCCCGAAAACAAATTTGACCACAGATAGATACAGAACCTAATGTGATTTATATGTATCAATTTTGACGTAGTCCATTGATGTCTAAAACATAAACGCCAGAGTAAAGTTTTGATTCTGAGGAAAACCTTTTTTTTTTCCTATATAAATTCAAAGTTATAGTAATGAAGCAAGAAATAATATCCAGCGCCAGTTGATAACCATGAGCATTATTGAATAATAATGCATGATGTATTAAGGACGATTGCGCCATTCAGTATTTGCAAACCACCTGTGTGGTCTCCATTCATCTTACAAATAAATTCTGGGTTGAGTTCATAAATAAATCAGTCACAATGTATCATTAATCATGATATTCAATTTCGGTATATGGTTTTGGTTACGTTAAATGTATTTCTAATAGGTAATATTTATTTTGATTAAAGGAGTTTAAGATCTTAGTAGACTGACTAAATTAGTAAACTTATAAATGTATCACTGGTAAATATAATATTTATACATTAATTTCTTGTGGTTGTA
Organism: Halyomorpha halys; assembly: GCF_000696795.3. Classification (NCBI taxonomy): domain Eukaryota; kingdom Metazoa; phylum Arthropoda; class Insecta; order Hemiptera; family Pentatomidae; genus Halyomorpha; species Halyomorpha halys. The sequence continues at coordinate 441,833 of NW_027105402.1, read as the reverse complement.
CGATGGGACGCAACAAAGTAACAACAAACTTTTTCTACTAGAAATACGAATTCCGGTACCAGTTGCAATGAGTATGCTATCACAACGAGACATAGATCATTAATATATTTACTTTAATCGTAGGAGATCATAGAAGATTATATCAATCTCCTTGGTCTAGGAAACCATCCTTCATCTTTTGTAAGTCACTGTCCATTCGAACTACTTTGAACGAACGGTAAACAAAGAAGCACCATAGTTTTAATTTTTAAATTCTTTGGCTAATTATTAGAGAGAATTGGGGAGCTCAAGTGGGTAAGGAAAAAGAACTACGGATCCAAGTTGAAGTAAAAAAAAAAGTGTTTCAATAATCACGAAAACTTCGATAAAAACATTTCAGGATCTTCAAAAACAGTTGTTTTGTACAGGATTTTGGACTTTTTTTGTATATTCTACGATTTAGAACCATGTAAAGAAGTCGGAAAAATCTTAAATTGAGATCTCAACCTCCATATTTTTATTACAAATAAAAGAGCTACTAGCTTACACTGTGTCGACACTTTGTATTTTTATTCTGTCTTCATAAATATTCGAGTTATATCTAACTGGTCATCATTTAAAAAACTAAAAGCCAGATGGTAATGGAAATTTCCCACCATCGGGTCTCCTGTGAATTTGGCATTAAATTTATAAAACAATCAGTATAAAAATTTCGTAAAATAGTCACGGATTGTGGAGAATTAAGTGGTTATTTTTGGATTCTATGTATCTTTAAACGTAAAACCGAAGTTATGAGTCGCTCTACGATGCGTTGAGCCCATCATCCAGTTTCAAAATGGTGGCCGGTTCGAATTTTCATAAGCGTACTATCTTGGTCATTTATAAAGATGGAAAAAGTCATAAATAATTAACTATCTACCGAAATGATCGAGAGAAAAAAAATCCTTAGGACCACATTGAACTCACGTTGTTTAAACATAAAACTATATAAGAATACAGTTTTTTAAATTTTATTTTATATATATATTTATAATTTATAATAACATTTCGGCCCTTTTGAGCATTTTTAAACTTTTTTTCTTCTTCTACGCCCGTCGCATTATTAAAATGATTTGTTTTTAAATATAAATGGAAGTATTAGTTATTAAAAGTACTAAAAAAAAAAAAAAATGATTGAATATTAAACTTTTGAATAAAATGATTTTCTCAATCATTTTTATTTATAGTTAATAATTTAGAAATTAATACCAATAATGATTAACCATAATTTAGAAAAATAGAAATTATTTTGAATCTACTTTTTCAAAACCTAAAAAAAAAAATAAATAAAATAAAGGTTGCCAATTTTGGTGCTTCCTTTATATCATTTGTTATTTACTGATATATTGAATCATCAGATCAAATTATAAGGCATTGTGTTTTGATTTGCAGCCGTTACATAATTTAGTGTAATGATATAAAAATACTTTATAATTTTCCTTTATCTTCGTAAATGGCTGAAATATAGACGAGTAAAACTCCTAATAGGTCGCCATTTTGAAGTAAAATGGTAGAAGTATTTTTTTGTCATTAGCGGTGAAGGTAAACTTCAAAATGATAGCTCTATCATTGGTTTGGGTAAATATTATGGGAGATAAAAAACATTTACCGATATAAAATAAACATAACCCTCGAGAAATAATATATAAGGATAGAGAACTTACAGATTCCTGTGATGTCTTAATGCCCACAGAGAGTAGGTGAGGTGATGTATAATCTAAATTAACTGGAAAAAAAAATTCGTTAAGTTCATTCACTTAGGACCCATTCATTCAGCTCTTCGGAGGTCAAATAACTTCCTTTGTCAAGTCATCTTAAATTGTAAATGAATGTTAGCATATAATCAGCGACGTGGGCTTCGAGGAATTTGATTACGGCCTCAGGATTATCAATCTTGTCCCGAAAAGGGAAACACCGGTCTTCCTTCGTGGGAACGTTTGTGTAATGAAAAAAAAAATAGGTTTTTTACATTTAATTGGCCAGTTTCCACCTTAATTTTTCATTTTATGCTAGAATTTGAATTTATAATTAATGTACTTCACTTCCATTGATTTTTTATTTTATAATTGCAGTAAGTGTTCCATAAATCGAATTCCTTCAAACATTGATCTTTAAAGAACATATATATATATATATATATATATGCGTGTGTGTGTGTGTGTGTATATATATTTTTTTTCTCTAATATATAGGTAACCTCATAAAGAGATAGTTTATTTCCTTTATAGACGTTCTATGCCATAAAAGGCATGCTCCACATATTATATGTTTACAGTACAAAAGGTTTGAGTATATATATTTTTTTACATTGTTTATAGCATTTAAAAAATAGTAAAACAAAAGAAAAATACAACACATAATTAATTAATAATAAAAAAGACGAAGGGGAAAGAAGAAAAAAAAATCAACAAACACAACAAGAGGTTTTAGATTTCCCTTCGATAATTAGTCAGCTGGTCAAAGTAAATTTGTTTTATGAATTTTAGCAAGTCAGTCTTAAATTTAGAAAAACTTATGTGTTCTGGTTCAGGGCAATTTACTTGTTTCAGTATTACATCTTGTATTTGCTGAACTCTTTGTCGGTCATATAGTTTACATTCATAAGTATTTGTCTGAAATTGTGCACTAGTCCATCTTCGTCACACTTATCAGTCATCATAATATTAAATCGTTTCAAGTAGTTTTTTTGTGATTACCATGTTCTGTAGGGAATGTCAATGTGTATTCTGTGCTGTGTATTTGTTTGTGATTATGTAATGTTATTAGTGGAATGTATTTGTGAAGGCTGGGTGATTTATTTAAAGTATTCCACATTGTGTTCCAACTAGCAACGAGCTCATTGGACTGCATGGTTCCGTTGCTGGCCGCCTCTCTGGCCCAATGAGTCAGCTAAATATATAAATATACATATCACTGCTTGTCATGAATAGTAGCACATCTGACTAAAAAAAGTTTTGATTTTTATTTTTTTTATTTTATTTTGATTTTTATTATTTTATTTTTATTAGTGTTTTGATTATTATTATGTGTGTGTTTTAACGTATTTATTCATTAAATCATTTTATTTTATTAATACTATGTTTTTTTGTGTTTTTTTTTTTTTAAACGTATTTATCCATTCAAGTATTTCCTGTAACCGGTTTTATTTTTTATTATATTTTCCTCTTAATCTATATGTTATTCTTATTCTTGTAAAATGTATCTAGTTGTTTGTTCTTGATAGACTGATCTACTGCTGGGACTATGAATGATGGTCTGATCTCACATTACCGTCTTATATTGAATTTTTTTTAGCGGGTCACTGAAGAGGATCTAGGAGGGTGAATTCCGGAGAGCGAATTTGTTGATAGGGTGAATTGAATAATTGACCAGAAATGAGAGGGGAAAATGGGAGTGAGTGAAACATTTGTATTGGTTGTACAGACCGAAATGGATTGTAAAAGGAAACTGTAGTGGTGAAAAAAAATTGTTTATTATATCCTATTATTGTATATCTTTTTTTATGATTATACCAGGAATATGTAATGTAAATATGTCCGATTACGGATTGATAAGTATGCTGTGTGAGATAGCAACCTAATGTATTTAGGCAGCATATATGAATAAAGTATTTCTCTCCTAGACGTGTTCAAATATAGTACCGTAGACTGCGTTTACTCCCTTTACTGAGGTCGTTCTGCAGACTTTCATAAGCTATTGGAGTTGTTTTAAATTAACTCTAGTCTACGTTGCAATCTAAGAAATACTTCAAACACAAAAATAAAACTTTTGTTTTTTTGCCAGATGTGCTATTATTCAAGTTAAACAGCCGAACAATAATTAAAGTCTCTACAAAACACACACACACAAAAAATATTTTCTCAATCGGACCAGTATAAGCAAAGATAAAGCATATTAAGACTTGTATTATTTTTTCTTTACTTACCACCAAGGGAAGGAAATTATTGTGATCGGGTCAAATTCCAGAAAGGTTAAATCTAGGATGTGCATCAAAAGATCTATCCGTTTTAGAGTTACCTGAGTAAAACAACAAGATTTTTTGGCGAATGGCCTATATGTGTGTCCCAATTATCGAGTACCTCTTAAACAGGTAAACAGATTTTGTTATTTTTTTTATTATTTTTTTTTTTCAAAATTTCGATCTTCTGATGATTTTTATATAACATTTGTTTTTTATAGTCTCTCATATAATTTCGATATATTTATTATTGCCATTGTTCTCATATCTTGTTTTTATTTAGGGTTGAAGAAGGTTTAAAAATTAAGGCGAAACGTCGCAAATATTAAACTGAAAATCTCTGGAGTGAAATATTTTATTTCTGACCGGTACTTCCAACCATCATATCTTTCATTTCATCTACGGTCATCTCTGCATTATAATAAATTATTTATATTTTATTCAGTTTATTTTAATTTATTAAAATTGAAATTTAATAGGAAAAACTAGGAGAGATAGGATAAGGAATAAAAGAATAAGAGAAGAACTTCAGATCCCCTCAGTGAAATCAGTGATTGAACACCGACAGCTGGTATGGGCACGTCTGAAGAATGGGGGAAGATAGAGTGCCAAGAAAATGGAGGCCGATTGGTAGGAGACCGTGGGGCAGACCTAGAAGGAGCTATATGGAGCATATCCAATGACTAGGTCTGGAATGAGGAAAAACGCTGGCTCAGATGAAGATGCTTGCCATGGACCGAGATGTGTCGACCAAGTGGTCCTCCACGCTGAAAGGCAGTTAAGGAGGATGATAAAGAAGAGAAGAAAATGGAAATTTATATTTTATTAAATAAGAAAAAGTATTGTATTAAAAATAAATACTATAGTAAAAATTATTTATATAAATTAAACTATACGTGTGTCGTAATATAGTTACCTTTGCAACCACAACTACCCAGCGCATACTGGTGCTTATGTGTGGTACGCATAATGGACTCCAGTCTTTCATCTTGCACTATGGCAGTCGTAAGTCGATAGTAGTAAGTGGTGCACTTTTATTATTAACTACTATTTTACTAACTGGTTAATACACGGAATCAGGTTCACTATCCCAAATTTATTACGTTAAATGTAAAAAACTTTTATTAAAGAATCTGAATCTAGATATTATGTTCCAATCTACATTGTCTAGTATTATTTCCAAAAAATAAATAAAAGGTTATTTTGTATATTAAAAGTAAATAGCCTTTAAAATAGGGTTATTACTTACTATTTGTATTACAATGGAATCTAAGTATGTTTCTGTTAACAGAAACGAAGTGAGATAAATAAATACTACATTTTGTATTTTTTCTCAGTATTATAAACCGTCATCGGAATGGCCCTCCTTCGTCATTTAATGGAAGAATATATCTATGAAGGGTAAACATGAAATGGTTTAAAACATAATTTTTTAGTTTCTGTTCTCTCTGTTTATCTGAATACAATGAAGATATTATTCATTACTTGGTTACATAATCATCATTATGCATGAAATAGTATGATCCGAATTTAAAGCGGGTACAACGTTGGGACATATTTAGTAAAAAATACCATCCGAAAGTAATTTAAAAATTAATTAATTGATTTATTTATAATAAAAACCAACGAATTAAACCACGAGAAGAGTGAAAGGGGAGTGGAGAAAAAAATGAAAAGGTTGGAACCCCAAGTGGCACTTTTCTTACCCTAATACAATTCATGTATAAATTTTTAATGCGCTGATTTAATTTGGTGGTTTGAGGAGGTGTTTAAAACAAAAAAAAAAGTTAATTAACATTTTGATAGTGAAAAAAAATTTGAGACTTACAAAAGGCACTTCTATAAAGCAAATTCATTTCACGTACGAATTTTCAACCCATTAAATAGCTTGAGATAGGACGTAGAAGTGGGAAAAACCATAAAAGCTCAATAAAACTTTTACAACAATATAAAATTTTAAATGAAATTCTTATACTAATGTCCTAGAAAACAACCATAACTATAGAATTTTAGCTCATTTGATCCAATGGTGGTGTTTGGAGTCTTGTTCTAGGGATTATGAGACGTATACAAAATACGACTGCACACCCACCCCTATACGATGAACTACCTCTAAGGCAGTGTTTACTACGGCTAGAGGCTCCAGCTTGAGAGGGTGGGCAGGTGCCTAGAACAGCTGCCTCAAGCCCACGTGTCACCTGCCTTCTAGTGCAGTGTGTGCTATCCATGTGGGCTCTTCTACTCCTCAAGGGGCTGTAAATCAAAAGATTCCTTTTGCTTCCTCGTTATGGTCACCGAGGAAGTCTCTTCACTGTGTTCCATTCAGAATCATAAAGACTATCTATTGCTTTCCGACTTATACTGGAGTAGTCAATGTACTTTAAAAACTAAAGCGAGTTAGCATTGATATAAAGAACACGAGTTCGAATTCAAGCCCTTCAACTCAGTTCTAATTCCCGCATGAAGTGAACTGGAATAATGCGTACTGGATATTTATTTAAGTCTGCTAAGCCTGAACTGAAAGATAGCTTATAATAAGTGTTTTGTTTTTTTAATTTCTCGCACAATTAATGTATTGCTACAATATTTTTTTTAAAACAATAACTTTATTTATTGATTAATAGTATTATCTGCTAGACCGTTGTGGGCAATGGGTAATAGTGATGACAGATCACGTTCATATTAAAATAAAATAACATAAAAAAAAAAAGTACATAGAAATAAATAAAATCTCTCTTAAAGTATATATAAACAGAATAATAGAGAAAATGAACATAATCAAACTATGTGCATGAAAAAATAAATAATAAAATAATAATAGAAATAAAATAACCACTAGTCACATTTACACTATCAGTTCTGCTCCGAACGTCGAAGAGTCAACATCGCGGTGTCTCGTTTGATCTTTTGGAAACAGTAGACCTATTGTTTTGTGTAAGCTACCAGGTATGTTTAGTGTACAATATTTACACAATCGACCTGAGGATCCATGAGCCCACTCTATCCCCCACCTGTAAGAGGTAGAGCTCTTTGAGATCCCAGTGCATCCCTTTCGCCGCATCACTGGTAATGAGCAAGTGCGCTAAAGCCCCAAACTATTACAATATTAGATTCCAGTTAACTTTTTAGAGCAAAGATATGAATTTATGAGTTACTCTTCCAAAATGGTAGAATTTGCCTTTCACTTCATGTAACTTTTTTCCCTTCATTTTAAGTACCATATTTTTATTATATGGCCATGTTTTGGAAGTGATTATCGTTCTAAAATCTTGAGGACGAATAATGTGAGCGTATCATTACTCATAAGTGACATCAACCACATATGTTTTTGGTAAGCTTGACGACATATAATGAAGCTTCCAAAAAAGAACTAACTCTGTAAATCTTGGTAGCATTACTTGCTCGATGCTCGATTTATGTATGCAAACTTTTGCCGGGAAGTTTATCTAATCTGGCTAAACAATATGGTGGTAAACCTCCGTTCTGACGTACGTCGGAATACACAAGGGCGTCCAATCCAAGAAACAGATGAAATATTAAAACCCACATATTTTGCTAGATATACCAAGTGGTATAATTCTATAAACTTTGGTGATCCTTGGTTTATTACATACCAAGATTTGTTATTTTATGAAGATAGCACTATGCATGATTTAAAACAAAGTATCTTGCACATACAGCCAGACAAATAAAAAACTGACATGAAACTATCATTTATGCTTGCAAATATTTCGAATGCACAGAACTCAATGAGGGTTGCCCAGAAGAAACGCTTAGTAAAATTTTCGCTATGAAATGTTTCTTTGGGGGATAGCACTTCTTTATATGGTAACGAATTTTCGGAGGGAATCATATTTTAGAGTTTCAATTTGGAGAGACTTTCTAACCAGAGAACTAGGATTTCTAGGAAAGGGAAAAGTGCCATTCTCATTGAAAAGTGGTGAGTCTCCCTGCGGCAATAAATGTATGCAATAAATTGCTGCTTCCATTCTTTACAACTAAAAGAAACTTACGACCTATGGAAATAAAACAGAATTATCATCTGTCCAGTTACTCGATACACCTTTATTCATACATCTTCCACACTACTTAAAGGTAAATTTACATAGAAGCCTGTATTAGTAGGTTCTTTGAACTCTAGCAGGAGATGCGGGCTGCACCTCAGTTTCGTTTCCGTTTCTATGAAAATATTATAAAATTTCTCTCTAACCTGAAGCTTGAGATTCTTAAATATTTCTGGATGTTTTAAATTATGAATCATTTTAAAATCAAAATCACGAGTTGTTATTTCGATTTCTTGAGAAACCTAAAATGATTAAATATATTAAATAAAATAATATATATTATACAGACAAATATAAACTGTTAAAAGCATTAATTTAATCAAAGTTTTATTAATTAATTTAATTATTATTCCATTAGTGCTCAGTAAACACATGGTATTACTTCAAGCTGATGCTGCCAAAAATTCAAAATACTTTATTATAGCTAAACTGAAATATAAAAAAAACGTAAGCGCATACGAGCTTAGTCACTATGGTCATAAGTCGTATTTTACCTAATTTTTGTTTGTAAACAGAAGAGAAATTATTTAATTGTTTAACTGACTAGTAAAAAAAAAATAATAATTTTGTAATTAACAATATCTTTCAGGAAGGATCAAACTAGAGCACAACAAAAACTCTTAGGGAAGATAATAAAACAATAGAATTAGTATCTCAACTTTTAAAATCACAAAATTTACTGTCACTTATATAACATCGAATGAAAAAAATGAAGAAATAAAATCCGTTGATGACCTGCGAAGCTTTACGTAATTAGAAACGAACGAAGAAAAATTGGGTCAATTTAAATTTGCAATTTATCGAATTAATATACGGAACTATTTGAAGTATCCCTTTCTGTTCAGCACATAAAAATCTGTAAGACGCAGTAATCTGTCATGTTTCAGTAAATGTCGGGTTTGCATCACGTCACTAGGTCTAAGAACTATCTATTATCTCAGGTTAGAGGCTACGACCAACTCAAGCCTCCTCAGCCAGTGGTAAAAGGTTAATTATTAATTAATTAGCACCTTTTGTTAGATTTTTCATTCATTAAGAATTAATGTATCCTCCACCAACAATCAGATATAAAAACTATCATGAAACAAAATTCTTTTGTCATTTGTAGCTTGCAAATGTTTGGGATGCACAGATCTCAAGTTCATTTATCGTTAATAGCTTGTAAATATTAAGGATGCACAGATCTCAATGCTGGGTTGCTTAGAAAATGGAATGTATAGTAGCTTCATATTATTGTTTACTTCTAAGTTTTTACTAAAGTAATTTATTACAACATGCCAAAATTGAGTGAAAAGTTTAAGTTTGGCCACTGAGTGTATTGTTGATCTCCTTGTGAACTTGTGATGAAGAGAATCAAAATGAGCTAATTGACAACTGTCATTACATTATTATAATTGTCATCCATTGCTTCATTATTTTTAAAAACAATACTAACAAAATCAAACCACAAACTCCAAGCAAGTAACCTAACACAACAAACAATATGGTGACGAGCTCAGCTGGTCTGTTGCGTTACGTTATTCTCCATTTAACAGACCTATTAACAGACTCTCAGCCATGTTATATCGTTTTAACATGATAAAAGAAGTAAATATTTCTCCATTTAATATGCTTTAACATGTTAAACTAAGATCATGAATACCCCTAATATTTGTTTAAGTTAGCCCTGTACATGAGTAAGCTTAGAAGAAGAGAAACATCCTAATTTTTTGTCAATGGGTGCTTACTCTCTACCTGAGACGTTAATCTTTCCTACGTCATATATCTTTAACTGTTAAAATTACTGCTATAATTTTACTTTGATTATTTATTGATAGTAATTATGTTAGTTGATTGATGAACATTTTTTAATTACTAAAACTGTCACAATTTTACTTTTACTTAAAGAAATAAATATTTAGCTTTATCAATAACGATAGGTGCTATGTTAATTTTTTATGAAAAAATTGAAGTTAATATTTAGTTTTTTTTAATTAGCCACTTATCTGTCTCAGCAAAACCGAATATAATACAAATAAGGTTACTGTATGAAATAAAAAAAAATTGCTTGTAAATTCCAATTTAAAATATATTTATTTTGCTCTAATAGAGATAAATTATCTTTTTTAGGTTCGATTTATAGCAAAGTTTTCAGGTATATTGCTTAGTGCTAACATTCATCATAAGCTATTATGGATAACATAACAGCTAATAATTTTGAGTGAAGAAAAATTACTTTTCCAAACAACAAACAAACTACTTAATGTTCATATTCGACTGAGGGAGTTAACGCTACTTAAGAAACGTGGACTACTCAGGTAGGTAGATTTCCCGTTGACAAAACAGACGTCTTTATGTTAACAAAAAAAAAAAGGTTTCCCTACTAAAACTTTTTATTTTTTTTATGGTGGTCCAAGGTAACAGCATAATAACAACCCATTATTAAATTTATTATGTTTATCCTCTTATGTTCAATCAGTACTTGATGGGTATGGAGTTTATAAGGGTTGTAAATTTGATTTTGAATCAATATTTCAATAAATATTAATTACTCATTTGGTATATTGTCTTTCTTAATCACTTACATATATTGTATTCCATTTTTTTATACTTTATTTCTCCTTTGTTTTTCTATCTATGAGTTTTTTTGGATTTTTTTTTTACGATTTTGTAAATATCTCTTCTTCCCCTCTATTATATATATTACCATTTATTGTTTACCTAATTTAAATTTTTTTTTACAATATTTACTTTAAAATTATTTTCCCTCCGAGGCGTCTGAAAAGAAGATGGCCACGGGACCTTCTAGTTTAAATTAATGTTTGAAGTACCACCAATGGGTGGTTCCTTCCCAAGATTTTCAAGTGTATATGAAACATACTACATA
>NW_027105402.1:402497-429762 GCF_000696795.3 Halyomorpha halys | reverse complement strand
TTTTTTCTCACATTTTTGTAACAATTGTATTTTATTGGCCATTTTCCTAGAAGTATTTGTGATGGGTTATTTTAAATCCTGCTTATTCAGGGAATATTTATTTATATTAATAATTTTTATCGTTGTGTTTATATTTAGAATTTATGAATTAATGTGAAGTATATGTATTGATGTCAAGTATATATAATAAAACTGTGATAAGTTTCTGTTATTATTTCGATTGTAGGAAGATAGTCTTGAATAAAGGTGCCAAAATAGTAAAAGAAAACCATTTATTGTTTATCGTTGGGACGAAACGTTGGTTAACAATAAATAGTCCTACAATATATAATTTTATATTACAAAAGGTTTGCTTACCGTGGTTTTTAAATTTTTTTTTTCTCTTCTTTTCTTTTTTTTTATTTATTTTTTTATTGATAGTTAAAAATAAAAATGTGAAGGGGTTGAATTAAGATGTGACTAAGTGAATTAAGATTCTCAACGGAAAGCACTTATAATTTAAAAAATAAGAAACTTCTTCTAAATTTTATAAATTATTTTTTTTTTTAAATCGTAAGTGAAAAGTTATTTCTTAAAATCATGTCCATCAATTTGAAATCATATTTTAATTTAGTTATAAAAATATTATTTTTGCCTAAATATGAACGAAAAACTTAAATTTATATTTTTAACAGTATATATATATTTTTTTAATAGACTTTTTGTAATGAAATAGTAATACTATAATAACAGTTTTAATTATCATCTTGATTTAAGGATTTGTTTTGATTTTATTTAAAATTGTAATTTATCCTTCCTGTTAAGTAGATGTTTATCTACTTATCCTTTCTGTAATTGGATTATTAGTGTTTGATGATGAACTAAATATAAACACTTGATAAAATTTTTATTTAAAAAACAGATATAATTCGTTTAGTCGAAAAATATGTAATTAATTCATTGAGCTCATTTCTTTTCAAATTTTACTAATACGTGCTAGCAAGTTTAGTAATTGCTGATATCTATTAACAAAAATCTGATTTCTCTTTTTATATCTGAAAACAAATAATTTGCGTTTTATCAAGGCATTGTCACAGGTCATAAGATTTACTGTTATAATTCCGGTTGTTCACTTTATCCTGGGATTTTATTGATAAATTTAGATTTACCAGTAAATATAGTAAGAGAAATATACTAACCATTTTATCTTCCAAGAATAATGCTTCTGCGCTCTTAACTTGTACCTTATAAAGCAATCTATTTTATAAGTTTATATATGTCATAAACTGCTTACTCCTTGAAACTCTTATTCAATCATAGGTTCATGTAATATTATTATTAATAAATAATTACACTAAGAGCACAATAATGCCACATTAAAGGTTTATCAATAAATAAGAGATGTTTTGACTTATATTGAGCTACAGTACCACATAATTTAAAGGAGACATTTTAAACAAGGATAATAAAATTATATTGACGAATTGAATATTAACTATTATAACTAGTAACTAAAATAATATAGAAAGGCTAGTCAATAATTCGCATCGATTTGTGCCTCCAAGTTTTTATGTGTTGAACAAAACAATGTTATTTATTTTGTGCTTAAATCCTTTACTTGGGAAAAAATACTTTCTTCTCAGAGATAGTATCAACTCCCCTGTGCCATAATAGCAACGAAAACGTAACGAAATAAATTACTCCTGTAGCTTAATGAGCCAGATATCCCTTTTGTCTTAGGACCTGAAAGTCGAGTGAAGCCTGGAACTTGTGCATTATCCAGGAACAATGGAGAAAACAGAAGAGATGACCCCTCTGTCTGTAATGGAATGTTGGTAGAAAATGGTCTGGAATATATTACTGCATTGAATTAATATCTTTCTAGTGAATTAAGGAGGCTTCAACCCGAAAGTTTAATCGACTTTAAATCATTCAATAATAAAATCGTTCTTGATATATCAATAAATTTTCAATAAAAGTTCTAATTTAGTTTTATTGTTAAATCACAAAGAAGTAAACAAAAAATAATAAAAGTTGGCAATATGTCTAGGGAAAATTTCTTATATCCCATTATTTTTGGTGAATTAAAATTTCAAAATGTCAGTGTTTAAAGCAAGTAATTAATTTAAGAAATGTTGCTTTCTTAACTTAATTACTGCAATCGTGAATATACAGCGATAATCGATAGAGTAATTTAAAAAAAAAAAATTTTTTTTTTTATTGGAGTAATGAAAGTTAGAAAAATATTTGAAAACAATGCTACGCCATTTGATCTTCACATTTAACGAGCTTCTGTTTCCGTTAGTTGTAAAATTATTTTTAAGTCTTATGTACCGTAATTATTTAACCATTTAGTTCTAATGTGAAATAAATCTTTTACCATGTATTGGTAATTATTTCTGAAGTTTTAAAAATGAATAAAGCTACTCTTGCACCAAAGAAATAAATTTGAACACGAAAACTGTGTGCTGGGAAATTAATATGAGAAACTTTCCCCTTCGAGGCCCACCCTACCCTTTTTTTTTGTACAGCTGAGGAGGTTCAATGCTGAAGCAGTGTTATGTCTGTAAAAATGAAAGCGTAGTTAGGGGTATTCATGACATTGTGTTAAATGTAAAATGTTTAACATGTTAAATGTTATAAGTATAGCATTGTGAGCAGCCCTATTTAAAGTCATGTTAAATGATAAATGCATAAGAGCTCCTAGCGGATTTTCTGAGCAACTTATTAAGTTATTACAACATGCCTAAAATAAATAAAAAGTAGAAGTGTAAAAGTTTGGATACTGATTGTATTTTTTAAAAAGTCCAAAACACAAGACAAAGGAAAAGAAACACTACGAATAAGTAACCTAACACGACAACAAATAAAACGGTGACAAGTTCAGCTGGTCTGTTTCGTGACTTCATTCTCCATTTAACAGATCTAGTAACAGACTCTCAGATATTTTACATTTGATATCGTTTTGACATGGTAAAAAAAGGAAATATTTCTCCATTTAACATAAGTCTTTCCATTTAACACGCTTTAACATGTTAAACTAAAGATCATGAATACCCCTATTGTTGATTTGCTCAATCTCAAATGATTATTATCCTGTTGCATATTATTAAAGGTAAAATATTTTATTAAAATGCGTATTAGGAATCTGAATCTTTTAAAAAGATCAATTCAATTTACTATATTTTTTTGTTATTTTACATCTTAAAATAAATCTAATGATATATTATTACCAACATGTGCCAAAAAAGCAGCTCAGTATATAAATAATTTAACCAAGCTGAATTAGCTAAGTGTAATCAAATATGTTGTTATGGAGAAATAAAGTTCATATTCGTTTTTCGCGTTTAAAAACCTCTCAAAATTGAATTTTGATAGAAATGGAAAAATTAATTTTTTTACTGAAACATTTTGATTTTGTCTCGGAAATCACAGAAAATGCAACATCTTCAAGATGGTGACATTCATATGCACGAAACTTTTTTAAAAAAATGGTTTAGCACCGTCAAAACTGCACACAATGGTACAAACTGTATCTTCATAAATAAATTAAAAACGGAAATATAAAATAAAACGATCAAAAATTCTTTCTTGATTTGAACTACTTTTTCATCCCACTAGCGTAACCTCCCGTGGTTATCTGTAATATTGAAAATTTACTACAATGAATGTTTATAAAAAATTTTGATTTAACTTGAAAGCTTTAAATAATCATCCGAGGTTAATAATGTAGTACCTTATTCCTTGGATACCTCATAAATGGCATTCAGTACGAAAATATTATGTACTGCGTTTCTGTCAACAAATGTGATTGGACAGCGTAGGTATTCATCCACCAATAATCGATCCCCTTGATAGGATCGATCCAATGTCATCTTAAGCTTTCTGCCCATTTATATCAGAAGGCGAGAACAGTAAGACGAAAGTCATATCGTCTCATCCACCTCCTCACTTCTCCTGCTCTCTCATTGAGATTGAAGCTGCAGATATACAAAAGTATTCTGAGACCAGCACTACTATATGGGGCACCATTGTTTACCCACATATCAGATGGAACCCAGCGCCTTCTTCAAACTTTTCAGGATTCGATGTTGAGGAAAATTGTACGCACAACATCGTGGAGGAGGAAGAAGCCACCGGAGCTGCATCAATTGTTGGAGTTGCCTACTGTGCCGGAGTTCATCAAGCGACGACACATACAATTTTTCGATTCACTTCTGTACTGTACGAATCCGTTATTCAACACGTTAACACCTGCCCCCCCCTCCGGTGCGTTGGCAACACACTACGTAAGGTCACGTAGTATTAGGATTAAGTTTTTATTAGATTTAAGTTTGTTAAATTTGAACCAGATACCGTTCCTTCCATAATAAACTTCTCAACCACCCAAATCCACTTGTTTCTAACCTGGCTTCTCCTTCATTACCTAATAATCCTCCTAGGCGTCTGAAAAGAAGATGGCCTCGAGATCTTCTATAGAAATGTTATTGGAGTTCTATCAGTGGGTAGATTCTTCACATGTTTTTATCATGTCACTATGTCACCTACAGCAAATTTACTTGTTGTATATATGTGTATACAGTTGTAAATATCAATAAATAAATTATTTAAAAAAAAAAAAAAGTTTGTTAAATTCAGAAATAATGTGTGCCCCAACACATTATACACTTTTATAAATTCTGAGAACAAAAAATAATGCACTCCAAAAGACTCCTTAGAATGTAGATGTTCTACAGAAAAAGGAGGAAGTTCATTGTTTATAAATAGGCCATTAAAATTTTGAAGGGGTTTTGAAAAAAAAAAATCGATCCAGGGGTTCAATATCAGGGTCAATATCGACCACTTTGATGATCTCTGCTCTATAAAATATCTTCCATTATTTTGTGAGGTAAAATTTACTGCTGTGTGCCCTATCCATTGCAAGAAGTTATTTATTTATTTTGTTTATATTGCAACGATTTATATAGACACGAATGTCAAAAATCTAAGGTATCATTTTACTGAGAAATTTAACCTATTGTTTAGTAACGGTGACACTGAGTAGCCCAAGGAACGACACCTCCCAGAGTGCAACGACACAGCGTCCACTTTCGTCCGTTGCATGATGCATTACTAATATTACATGTTCCGTGTCCAATCCGCTCCGGCTACTTTCATCCCTTTGTCCCCTCTGTTACTGTTTCCTTCCCTACGTGGGCCCATCCTCGATATTACGGCACTCAACTCCAATTCATTACTTGATGAATAATTTTCACCAGCTGAGGTATTAAAGGAGAGTTGGTGTATTAGAAACGAGAAAGGTAAGAGAAAAGACACTGGCTGCATGAAATAAACACTTTGATGACACTGCTATGAGCATTATTCATGTAATGTTTGCTAATAATAGACACTTTTATGCAATAGTTTTGATCATAGAAAGTTTTTTTCTTGAGTACAAATCTCATCCCATCAGATATGCTCTTCTCATCTAATAATGTCTAATCAAAAGGTTGGTAATACTACAATTAATAGTTTTTTTTTTTTTTAAATTTACAAATAATCGCTAACTTTCTTTAATAAAAAAATTCCATTTCTTACATAGCACATTTCTTTATGTTAAAAGTGAATCGATACTATTTTAAAAGAAGAAATTCGAATAGAAGCTATGCTAATTATTACATAATAATTTCTAATTTATATTAATTATTTTTTATATAAAGAAATAAGAATTAATTAAGTATCTGGTGGATTGTACGTAAATATGAAATCTTAAAATTTCAGTGTTAGTTTTATTATTGGTCAATTACAGAGTTTCGTTATTGCAAAATAATAAACCACGACTAAGTCGAAGGCACTGTATATTTTAATTTTTTTTTTTTTTTTTTTGGGTAATATTTTGGGAAAGTGATTACTAAGCTCCTCCGCTGATACGCAGGAAATAGTAAAAGAGCCGGGGAGAAAAAAAGGCAGATATCTCACCTCAATTTTTGATTACTTTAATGAAAACTATGTATAATTACTTCTCAAAACTGATGAGTCTGCCGAGTATAGGTAGGGGGAATAAAAAATTGCGGCTGTTTCAAAACACATTACTTTTTCATTCGAAGCTTTATATCTTAAAAACTACCAACAACACTGGAAAATCTAAAAACTATCTAAAAATTAGCACTCAAATTAAAGCTAGTTTAACATATAATACAGTAGTTCATGACCTTCACTCGTAGGAATAGTAGTTTTCATGATATTTCCTAAAATAAATTAATTTTAGTTGCTCGGACAATACGTTTGAGTTTTGAAAAATTTTATTTCAGAAACCATAGAACGTACAGATGTCTGTCAGCATTCAAATTTAAGCTAGTCAAATCTACTGTAAAATAGTTTATAACGTTTATCTTTGTTTTTATGACATTTGACAAACTAAATTCACAAACTGTTAATTTCTAGTTGTTCGGATAAAATGTTTGATGTTTGAAAAAATATATCTCTAGATCCATAAGACGTACATATGTCTGTCAGCACTCAAAATAAAGGAAATTTAACATACTATAATGTAGTTTATAACACTTATCTTCGTAGGGATAATAGTTTTTATGATATTCGCATATGAATATAAATTAACTATAAATCAATTTATTTTAGGAAATTTCATGAAAACTACAACTACGAAAATAAACGTCATAAACTACTTTATAGGTCATTAAACTAGCTTTAATTTGAGTTCTAACAGACATCTATACGTTAAATGGTTTTTGAGACATATATTTTTCAAAATAAATGCACTAACTACTGTTCTTTCAGTACGTTCTGTACAACATTTTTATGAAATATTGCTTTTTAAAAAGGTATATCTCGATATCTAGTGAACGTAAATAGCTCTATTAGGGCTGACTGTATAGCAAATGTACTCTACTTTAAATGATGTTCTCTTAGATTTTTTATTGATGTTGGTAGTTTTAAAGATATAGAGCTCCGAATGAAAAATTAATTATTTTTAACATGTTTGATAAGCCGCCATTTTTTATTCCCCCTACGTATACTTGGCAAACTCTTCAATTTTGACTTGTACTTATACATAGTTTTCATTAAAGTATTCAAAAATAGGGGTGAAATAAATGACTTTTTTCTCCTCATGGGCTCTTGTAGTGTAATGTTCAGAACGTTATCTTAGCCGCTGGAAACATCTAATTGACCGACATTTTGAATAAAAAATTTAGTTATTTTTTTTTAATTTTGAGGCTTATTGCTTCTAGTTGGGAACAGAAAAGAATCCCCTTTGACCGCGTTTTGTTTTGTTTTTTCTGATGCCCCTTATAAACATACTTTTTGGATGCACCTCTAAAACAGACTCTATAATTAGTATTTTGGTATTAAGGTGCAAGGCTCTAGTTGGGCCATCGAGATTTTGGATGGGACACATTTTTACGGCGTTATGAACTTTTGGAAGGAAGGTTGTTTTCAAAGCAGGGACAAAAAAATTCTGGTTTATACAAAACACAAAATAAAATATTTGGATCCACTTTTTATTGTGTAAGTATAATAGGGCAGTAAAATTTCTAGGACAAAAGGCTATAAACACTCTGGAGGGCTTGGGCAAAGGTTTCCATTAACATTTAGAAAAACTGAGATTTTGAATTTGATCAAGGCTATTTTTTTTTAATATTTCCTGAATACCACTATTGTTTCATATTAAAGTCTAAATTAATAAATATGGCCATCATGAATAAAATAAAAACAGTATATGACTTTGAAAATAGTTGTATTGAAGATCAATAATACAAGCTAACACAATAAAGTGCAATAAGTATTAGAGTTCTAAGTATCCATTCATTCCATTTGTACAAATTAAAGTAAAGAAAGGAAACGAAATGAAAAATTGAATGACAACCATAATAGTATCAAAAAACAACAAAAATATAAATAAATAAATTATAAATATGAAACCTTTATAAAAACAAAATATTAAATTGGTATAATTATAAATATTTCAATGCTCAAGATAAATAAAATTAAATTTAAGTAAAAATAAAAGTATTTCTTCGAACTTCTGACTCTCAAAAATTGAAATTTGGAACGCGGTCATAATCAAATGATTCACTGATAGACCTTCATTAAAACATTCACTTTCTCTTATCAAAAGGTCAAATATGAATACTTTCATATCAAGGGATCTTAGTAATATTTTTTTAGTAATTCACTTAGTACCTAAGTTTTTATGTAAATTAATCAATTTCTTTGTTAATGAAAAGGAGTCTAAATTTGATTAGGTTTTATTTTTATCACGTATTGGCCACAAAGGACCACGTGAATATCAATGGTTAGGCTTCTTTGGGAGTCTTGATTTTCTTTCTTCCCATCACAGTTTCATGATCCTCGACTGCCTTTCTTTTCTTTCTTTGGATCACTTCGTACCCTTTTTTTTCCTCTTCTAATATTGGTGAGATTTTTCAATGTTTTCCTATACGTATCTCTATCTAGACAGTCGGTTTCTGAATTAAGTCTCTTTAATTCCTCTCTCATTTGCCTCGTGTATCCTTCCCATGTTTTTGTAGCTAAACTTTTTTTTTAAAGATATTCTTATTCAATCATTCCTCCTTCATCCTCTTCATGTGCCCATAGAACATCAGCCTTCTGATTAGGTTTATTATTTCATTATTATAAAGGACGAATCATCTTAATTTTAATCTGCTCTCATACCTACAATGAATCAACCCCAGTTCGGTTTACCTAATAAGGTATACCTAATATATCGTGATTATTGTAATCCATTGATTTTTAGGCACTGGGTGGTTAATAATAATAATTAGTCTCAAGCCTTCAATTTTGGGAAAGGAGCGTTAACTTTTCGACATCCCTTGATCCCATTCTTAGCCCATTTCAATAAGACCCAAATTAATAAATATTTACTTAAAGATTATTAAGTTTAAAAGTTATTCTGAAATAAGGAAATATATAGCTTAACGGAAGAATAAATAAAATAATATATTATGACTTTCAGACATGAAAGTTTTGTTACGACTTTCAGACATGACTTGGTGTTTTTATAGCCCCATAACCCCCATTAAATGAACTTGCTTTATTTAACTTCTAAAGCTTTAATAGAGAAATGTTATCTATTTTACAATGGTGCAATTAGTTCTCAATTATTTCTAAGACATCGCTGCTTATTTAGAATGTGTTTTTTATTTGTTGGCGATGTAAAACGCCACATTGAAACACAAAATACCCATATTATCCTTTTGTGTAGAGAAATGGATTATGGTCAATATGAAATTTTTTATTGTTTCAGATATCTGCTTTTACCTCTTTGATTATTACTAAAGATTTATGGAACATCCTGGAGAGTTAACTTATTATGAACCATTTTCTTAGGGGTCCTTTTTACTTAATCCCTGTCCTTTTAAAATAAACTTCTACTTAAATACTTTTTAGCCCTTTGTTTTAAAGAAAACTAGCTAGCGATAAGTCTCAATGGAGGTTTAAATTACTCTTTCCCTCATCGTTTTAAAATTTATTTAAATCACTTAAAGTCTTATTTATTTTTAAACTCAGAAGTATTTCTCCTGTACAGTATAATGAGAACCGTCATTAATAATATTAACTTCATAGGCATTGTTTTTTATTAGATACTTTGATCAAAGTGAGTGAGTGTTATTGTTACACACATACACATGGAGGTTTCATTAATAAGATAGAGATAAAATGGGTTTCCATGGAAACCTACGCAATATTTTAAAATAAACATGGATCACTTCATTATATCTTTTCAACACAGATGGTGTTGATGTCAAAGGTTTCTTTTATTTCGTAGAGAATTAAATTATCTTTCAAAAGAGTGGCTATAATATTCCAAGTATTGATTTTGAGTCACAAAAAAAACTTCTTTTTTATTTTTTTGAAATAATTAATGACTTTTCTATCAAAAGACGATATATTCACTTTTGGAAAGTTATTCAATAATTATAATGGGACCATGTACCTAAGTTACTTTTTATTTCTACAAAATTTTGATTTGTTACATCTATTTGACAGTGAGGAATTTAAATTATGAAATAAACTGAATTAGTTTTTTGATTTAGAATTGGAATTTGTCAAAAAAAACTTTTTTTTTCAGAAGTGGATTATTTTTGATAAAATAATTGATATAAGATAAATTGATAAAACTCATTTTTGTTGTTTTTAAATTATATAGAGTCCAATTTTTTTTTTATATCAAGTCTTATAGCACATTTTCAGCATAACTACCATTTACAATTCAACTTCATAGGGATTATTGTTGATCAATAAGTCAGTGAGTTACTGGTCCATTCCTGTGGGATTTTACGTTTTTAAGTAAACTCTGTCCTGGCTAATCCAGATTATACTTAACATTAGTTTTACTAGCTTCGGAAAATAATGTTATTTAAAGGTACTGCAGCTAGATAGTAACAACCGTTTAAGTCTGCAATATAATTGGGTAACACAGATAAGAAAAATATTGGAAAGCTTCGGAATGTATGACCCGATACTATTCAATGATCGGGTATCAGAATTAGAATGTGGGAGATCTTTGAAAGATTAGGGACTTTGTTAAGGATAAAGACATCTTGTTATTACGAGAATCGACCTATAACCCCTCGTACGGTAGGGTCTTCATTAAAACTGATTCTCTCATAGCTACCTGAACTTCAGCTGTTCTATTGCTCACTTGAGAATAATTTCTCAACTACAACTTCCCGGAAAATATGCAATTACTTTAAGTGTCGGTCCACACAAATATACTTTGGATCCAAAAAAGCTTTGTCCAGATTGACTGCCCCGAGCATCATGAGAATCGAATCCGATACATGCCAAAACTAAGATAAAATATTAAACAAAATCAGATGTATGAATTACTGTCTATACCATCGGGATTGGATCTTAAACTTCTTTTTACATATGTAACCCAAAACCTTTTGCTTAGATCTGGGTACCAATCGTTACAATAGGATGTATAGTTTTTGTTTTGTTCTATATTATTAAATATGAAGTGACGTCTTTGTTTTATTCTGACGAATGTAGATAGCCCAGCTAGGGATCTTTAACTTACTAACTTGGATTATTTATTTTATCCATTTTAAAGGCTAACTCTATTTTTACGAGGGTTGCCCCATAAACAAATAAATAAATTATTATTATCATTATTATTATTGGTAACTGTTATGTACAACCCGGATTTATTACATAGATGTATTTTTCTCAAAATGGATAAATATTTTAATTACATTATTCATTCTTACTATGTATACTTTGCTGTTAAAATCAATCCCCCTTGTTACCTAGAGAATTGAATCCTATGTATTAAATCTTCTCTACAATCCGTCTACTAAAAACCAGTCGTCTTAATTTTTTTCTGTTAAAGAATTATGAATGGAAATTTGAATATAAATAATATAAGAACCCAATAATAATTAAGAAGACATCTATTATGGAAGACGCATGTGCTGAAAGGTATCCGGGACCAGTCCCTCGCATATCCTACTGGGCCGACCTTGACTTTCTCCGACCTCCTTACACATTTAGATGACTAAGATTGTGGGTGTAGCCCAACCACCTCATGCTTATTCTTAGTGCATCTTCTTCTTCTTATGTCAGGTGTCTGGCCGCGGTTTCGGTTTTACTAAGGAAAGCATTCTATGAAGAAAGTTATACCCCTTGGAAAGAATAATACAGTTTTAATTAAACGATTGGGAAGAGTCAGGTACAATATAATTTACTTTCTCTTTTCAGAGCTGCTAGTGTTGAACTTCATTATAATATTAAAAAATATCTTGCATAGTTGTTAGTAATGAAAGTCTTCAAACCTATTTTGGACCTATGGTGATAGACAACATGGGCTTAGACAGAGGGAAGCAGATTTTTGGGTCCCTCGAAAAAAAAAAAAAAAAAAAAAGAAACTAGCGGACTTATTTGATAGATGATTTCTTTCTGGAAACATATTATAATTAGTTAGTAATTTGAGTTGATATCTTCACGGATCACAAAATCACGACCACACCTTTGAAGGGACAAGATGAATATGAAGATATTCCGATTCTACGGTAAAAAAGGTAAGATTCAATGAGCGCAATTATTCGTCATATACTTATCTAAAAATAATGGGGGAAATGAATAAAAAAAGAACCTTTTTTAGATTTCATTCTTCCTATTATTAGTTTGCCACTTTAATAATCTTTGAATGTTTGTTAAAATAAATTAAATAAGACCATCGTAGATGTAGTAGTTAATATTTCTGCCAGCAATCCCAGAAGGCTGATGCTCTCATAGCAAACCTCTTATATTTTTGAGTATTGTATGTATTTATTTACAATAATATTTTATATATATATAAAT
Source organism: Halyomorpha halys (assembly GCF_000696795.3). NCBI lineage: Eukaryota > Metazoa > Arthropoda > Insecta > Hemiptera > Pentatomidae > Halyomorpha > Halyomorpha halys. The sequence continues at coordinate 417,456 of NW_027105402.1, read as the reverse complement.
AAATATATGCATGTATGTATGTGTGAAAGGGCTAAGATCTGCTCCCCCCTTAGTAAAATTCTGCCTACGTCCATGGTAGACATGCTCTAATAGTTAATCCATTATTAATCCTAATAATTTACAGTGTTTATAGTTTTTACCACGTTATAACTATTACTTTCTTTAAATCGTTTTTTGGTAACTTTCAACAAAAAGTGAATCCGCTTTTGTGGATAACATAGTAAAAATGTATAATCTTTAGATACACTGGGCACCTTTTCTACACTGTAGGTTCGCCAACTTCTTTAGTATGGTCTCTGTGTCTTATCTGTAGTTTATATCAATTGTCAATCTTAGGGGTGTTTTAGTGCAAACTTCGTAGTCCTGAGTAAAATTTGGCCAGATTTGGCCTCATTCTTTGATTCCTTATTTCTTTATTTATAGATTCCTTTTTTTTTTCTTTTTTTTTTTTAATGTGTATTATTTACATTGTATTTTTATAGATTAGAAAGTGATAAATATTTGTAGTTGACCATCCGCATTTTATAAAATAAGAGCACATTTTAGAAATTATTAAATGTAAAATCTTGCTTGAGGTGCCACTACTTAAACTCTATGATGCAAATATTTATTAATTTAATAGTAGTTGAAGCTCAAATGACCCGTACTGGCTGATGTAGTTCATTAACTGACGTTGAGTGGTGATTTTTGGTCTTTCGGTTTTTCAAAATATCTGTACGGCATCTATGCACTGGCTTACCTAGACCACCAGGGTTTTTTTCGGATTTATATTTAGGTATAAAATATTGTTTAAATAAATTAATTAGTGTCCAAGTTAAGTCAACCCTCTTTATTATTTCTTTAACAGTCCAACGTTTCGGCCAATTGGATGGATCATCCTCAAGGACATCTTAAATATAAATTTACACCTCAAATCCAAATATTTAAAAACGTTTTGCATGCTATTCTGCAAAGGTCATTAATACCAGTCAAATCACCCTGTTTTGTCTCAATTTCATCAATTTTTAATTATAGATCAACACACTATTTTTAACCTTCCATAAACCTCTAAATTGTGTGTTGATAAGAAATTGATAGAATTGAGTTGATCTAAAATTAATCTAATAAGAGTTTTAAAGATTAATACTCACATATAATGAAATTATGAAAGATTAGAGTGATTTGACTGATATTAATGATCTGGGCAGAATGGTCTGCAAAAAGACTTTATTGGATGTGAGGTGTAAATTTATAAACATTTAAAATTGTCCTTGAGGATGCCCGAATTAGTTAAAACGTTGGGCTGTAAAAGAAATAATAAAGAGCGTTGAGAGTTAATCTGGATACTAATTAATTCATTTAAACAATATATACTAGCCTCAAGAAGTTGAAAAGATCTCCAACTTTACCATTATTATCTTAACGTCTTTATCCTTAACGTAAATCTGAGCTGCGAGCGCGGAGTCAACTCTTTTTTTGGTTTACTCTTCTTGTTTTTTGTGGTGTACAGAGCAATCAAAGATAATTTACAGCAATTCTTTTAGTAATAGACAGTAAAGAAAAATCGTTGGTGAATGTACTTGTTCTTTGTGAAGATATACAACAAAGTCGGATTGAAACTTTGGTATTTACCATAAATAACATTAAAAGGATTTTTATTCTTGACGATTTTACCCCATGATACTCCAGTTAATATTACATTCAAAGAATTTTAAACGTGCGTTGGTCGTTCGACACCTGATAGAACTTTGATTTGTTATACTGAAGAAAATATGTTTTTTTGTACTTATTTATTGCAATTTACAAGTGTATCTACATAAAAACACATTAAGTAAATTTGATGTACTATCAAAATGGAGTTATAAGGCATGTAGAGAAACTACCCATTGGTAGCAATCTAATCATATATCTACGCCAGGTCTCGAAACCATCTTCTTTTCAGGCCCTTGGGGGAATTATCAGGAATAGAAGAAGAAGCAAGGTTAGGAACTAGAGGGTTTTGATGGTTAGACTGATTATAATGGAGGGATGATCTCTGGTTCGGGCTAGATCGGCTACATATGGAACATTAAGGTCTTCATGGGCGATTTTATTTGTTACTAAGTAAGGAGCATTGAGGATTTTAGATTGTAAGGATTGGATATGAGAGGAATTTGAAGATTTAGTGGGCCCCAAAACTCAACTCTTCTTTTACCGTGGTAAAACGAAATAACATTTAACATGGCTGAGAGTCTGTTACTTGGTCAGTTAAATCGAGAATGACGTCACACAATAGACCAGTTGAGATCGCCGCCATATTAGTTGTTGTGACTTTCAATACAGTTGTCAATTAGCTCATCTTCATTCTCTTCTTCACAAGTTTGAAGATCAATAAGACACTCATAAGCTAAACTTTCACACAAATTCCACTTTTCACTCACTCTAGGCATGTTTTAATTAATTACTTAAATCAAAACTGAAGTAAACAATAACATGAGGGTCTAGAAGGAAGGTTATAAACATAAAGGCTTATACAACAAGTTGCTGAGAAAATCCGCTAGGGACTCTTATGCATTTAACGTTTAACATGACTTCAAATAGGGCTGCTCACAATCCTATAGTTATAACATTTAACATGGTAAAACATATAACATTTAACACAACATCATGAATACCCCTAGTAAGTACTGTAAAAGTCGAAATCGACGTGCAGTTTTTTGTGTGAGAATTCCAGGTTAGTCGTTTGTCCAGATGTAGTCCAAGGTAGGGGATCTGTTCTACAGGGGTAAGGGCAACATTATTAAAGGATACTGTAGTGTAGTTAGTAGGTTTGCGAGGAAGGGTGAAGATGATTTGATGGAATTTGTTTTGATTCTCCAATCACTGCACCATTCTGCAGAATATATAATGTTAAATATCAAAGATTTGATCAACTATTCTCATGACTTATAAAGTAGAATTAAACTACTATTTGTGAGGCAGGAGAGAGAGAGAGCTCTGTATAATGGACGAAGCCTTCTTGATAATAATAACAGATATTAAGTGAGCCCAGATTGCATCTCGGTCTGCAGCCCCATTCAGGGCCCTCGTTTACCTTCTGCTTTCTGCCAGCTGTTCGCTCTAGTCACGGTTTTGTTTTTCTCTATACGGTCCACATACACCAGCATTCTTTTACATAAAGGATAAGGGATTTGCTCAATCTGTTCATTTCTATTTGAGGTTGAGGTTTAATTATTTTCTCATACAAATGTTAGAACTTCTCCCATAAAAGAATTCAAACAAGTAAAAAAATGAAATCCTTTTAGCAATTATGTGTCAGAAATACAAAGGTGTTCTATTGTACGCCTTGTGGTTTATTTAATTATGGTTTATTTGGCACACATTATTTAACTAATTATATATAAGTAGGTCCCAGAATAACTGTATAATTTTCTTAGCCAATCATATATATTACTTATAAGGCATTTATTATTTTATTAATTATTTTTATCAATGAGTTACTTCTATACTGATACATATTTAGACTATCGTTGAATTCTCTGTTTAAAAATCACTTATAGTGGGGTGAGATTTACGAACAAAAAAAATAAATAAATAATTTTTTTTTTTTAATATTTATTTATTACTATTTACAACTGTACATTATGATACATTTAGTAAATCTGATCTAAGTTAAATTGGAGTGTTACAGGCGTGTAGAGAAACTACCCATTGGTAGCACTCAAATAAATAAATTTAAAAAAACATATTTGAAGGTTATACCTAGCTTGGTACTGTTATCGCCGAACTTGTAAAATCCGTGTATAATTTCTGTTTATATAGAAATAGTTAAGAAGTTCGAACGCTACATACTAAATTCTCACACTCCATGTTCCATATTTCTACGGTATGTAGTCTCCTTTTAACCTACCGTGAGAGTATTGTTGTATTTTTCCAGGAATGATTTTTTTAGATCTGAAAGAATGTAATGGGAAATGCTTTAACTCCTTTCACTTTTTTTCGAAATTATGACCAAACCAGGTAATAATGATTAGAATCAGAAAGGCAAGATGTCTAATACGTCATGTCTGTCCCTTTAGTATGTTATGGCCTGTCAGCTTACAGAGGTCCATATCAACCGACAGAGTGTCATATCAGCTGATAATGTGTGTAGAGAGAGAGAAATACTTAATTCATCTATGCTGCCCAAATATATGAGGCTGCTATACCACACAACATACTTATCAATCCGTAATGGGACATATATAAATTACATATAATTACATGGTATAATAAAATAGAAAGTAAACATTTTTTTTTCCCTACAGTTTCCTTTTACTATCAATTTCGGTCTATAAACCAAATACAAATATTTCAATTAATTCCTTTTTTCTTTCCCATTTCTGTTCCTTCAATTTCACCAATTCATAATTTTCAACAGAAGAGGGCAAGGACCAATAAAGCAGTCTTCCACTTGAACTCATGTGTGCCATTTTTCATTCCTTTTCTCTTTTTTTGCACTTTGCTCTCGACAGCACTTAAGTTATCGATGGCTTAGTTAGAAGTTAGGTAGCATAAAGTAGAAACTACGCATAATCCAAAATACTGTTTTATTGAAATAATTATTTTTCATATTTTTAAAAAATGGCTATTTTCTTCTAAATGTCAAAAAATTGAAAAAGAAAAAAAATCTTTAAAATTCGCAAATTTTACGCAAAAAATTTTATTTTTCAAAAATGTCAACCATTTTTTTTTATATGAAAAACCATACGAAAAGACGAGAGAAATAAGAACGACCCAATTAGCTTTTGTTTTGTTAATTTATTTAAATTAATGTTGTATTTTAAAAATTAAACACTACGTTCAATTCGTTATTTTCACTTGTCAGTTCATATTCGTAATAAAATGGTTAATGGCTTCTTGGCCCATTCTTTCACAGCAGCTTTCGTCATAGGAAACTGGGACGTTCAGTGGTGGGGAACATTCGGTCGACTCTGTGAAACATATTCCAGACATACTAAATGGTGTTCATGTCCGCATAGAACGGTGGCCACTCCATTCTGTCGATGCCTGCCTCCCGAAGATACTCTTGAACGATTCTATTTTTCAAACTTAGGGAGATTGGCCGGAGAGCTCAGTACGATCAGCCTTCCTCCCTTAAAGCAATAATTGGATGTTATTTTTCTAAAAATAAGCATTTCTACTCATCATGATAAATTACAGGTAAACATTAAGAACTCTAAATCTCAATTGGAAGTAAATGATAAATTTGCTGCCAATCATATTTTTCAGGAATTTTCTTGCTTTGGCTCCAAATCTGGCACTAAACCTGAAACCTCTGTTTATCATCCCCTAATGCTGTTCTGCTGAGAACAAAAGCCGCCTTTGCCGTGGCTGCTACAATCCAAAGAAGAGGTGATGCAAACATATTTTTAGGTATATAAATATATTATATACGCCCATGTTGGGTCTTCAAAGTTTTACTTACTCCACTAATTAGGAGTATGTTCAATTAAAATTAATGACATTGTAGCATTATCTTATATAATATCTTATTTACTTGTAACATAAGAGTACAGTATATAGTACGCAGATAGTATATAAAATCACTATTCCTCACTAAACCAAGCATTGGAAAAATATGAGAGGTTACTGAAATAAATATCTCTAAACTATTTATTTTGTAATTAATTCACATTTTTAATTAAACAACGTTAAGTTCAATATCATTCATATGACAGGCCAGACCTTAAAGATGGTAATATTCCTGAAGTTCTCTAGTTTTACATTGAGATATTTTTTCATGAGGATGTGATGGGTTCAATTTTTTTCTTACCTCCTTTAGTATAAATAACAATATTAACATATATTTAAATATATACATATGTAACTGGTGCCCTTTTTTTTTTTTTTTTTCTCGTACCCTTCTAAAATTAAAATTTGTTTCATATGTGTACATATGGTGAGGTGTGCCATATGTACAGCTGGTTTTAGTGAAACCTTTGATTGCCTTTAGGCATTATAAGGTAGAAGAACGTCTTAATTAATCAAGTCTTGATTGGTTTACGCCAGTAGATTATTGGGGCCGTTTCGCTGGGTTTGGTGCCCTTCCTTTGCCACATGGCATTATAAGGGGCTGGGCTGGGTCCGCTGAATGCAGGTCAAAGTCAGTATGTAATTTGTATATATGTATTATATTATATATCTGAAATTGTTATTATATATAAATAAAGAGGTTTAGAAAATAAAAATAAATAAAAAGCTGAAGGCGGGGGGTACAAAGAACGGGGAGGGCCGCTCCGCTGGGGAATAAAAGGTGAGATGGGTTAAGATGACTTCAGGCTGCAGAGGGCTCATTTTATTTTACCATCAACTTTATATTACCGTGTTTTTTTTTTTTTCAAAAATACCTACTATTTTATTTTTATATGAAAAACTAATCTAAAGATGTAACATCAAATGGTGATATAAGAATGACCCACTTAGCTTTTGCTTTGTTTATTAATTTATTTCAATTAATGTTTTATTTTAGAAATTAAACATTACATTCAATTATATAATCGATACACGTTCACACATTTAAATCGTTTTTTAATCATTTTGCTTAACTGAGAGAAACACAACATTCATTATCAACATCACAAGATGAGCTCTATCACAGTGGTTTTAATTCGAGTAAATATATTAATTATATGAACCATTATTGGTAATTATCATTAGTGTGTACTATGATCTAAAGAAGATTTTATTTTATTTTTAATTCTGTCCAGTAGCCACCACTATCAGTAAAAATACTAGCATTCAAATAATCGTTACTTCTTACGTTAGTAGAGAATTATTCAAACATTCCGCTCTTGGAACCATACTTTTTTTTTTTTACGCATCTTTCGTGTCAGACGCATCCTCTATATACACTTTACAAAAAGACGGTAACTCCTAAGAATCACGTAGGAATAGAATCCTGCTTTTTTCCCCTCAATTGTGATGCCTCCCGGTTCGGTCTTGAATTGAATACGATATGAACCTAAGTAGTTTTTTTTTTATTTGAGCCATGCTGAGGTCTGTAAATGGGTACGTCCTAGACCGGCCTCGAAAACCACAAAAACTAATCTGGTACAGCTCCACCCGTCGTCTGTTTGGAATAAGTGCACACCAAGCTGTTCTATTTGCTTGGCCCAAGGCCAGAGTTCCATATATTATTAGAAATATGGATCTCTGGAAGGATAGGGATCGTTAGCAAGCTGTAAAATACATGGATATTATGACAATTGTCAAAAAGTTATGATTGGTCAAAATAACTGTTGAAACACAAAAACATTTATTATCTGCTTCCGCTAATTTTATTAACTCTTCCATAGTTTATCGATATGAATTTTTTCTACCTACTAACGATGGGAGATTTTTAATTAACAAAATTAAAAATATTTTAGAAGAAGCATTTTTAAATTCTTTATTCAAGCCGTCTATGACTATTTCAAGCCTATCTAATATCAAAGTCTACTTAATTGTCCATTGATATGACGAGTTAAACCAAATTTTTTTGTTACATTTTGAGAAAACATTTCAAATCAATAATATTAAGTGGAAATTAAAAATATTCCAGTAAGTCGATTTTAGCGAAAACGTCTCAGTCCTGTAATATCCCAAGCTTACATATATTTTAAATTTCTTCAACTTCGTTTTTGAGCTCGGCTCTTTACATACTTATGTTGCAGAAAGATGACAAAAATAGAGATTTGGTTAAATCCCTAAGGAAGATGTTCAATTCACATAAGATATCAAAATAACATCCTACTTTCCTAAAGAAATAGTTTCCTAAAGAAAGTAAGTGATTTGATCAAATCCTTAACTGTTTTAGTGAAAAGATTTTAAAGATGATTTTAATGTACTTTGTTACTGGAGATGCCACATATTAACATGTTTTTAATAAAAATGAATGAACATTATTTTTTCTTAATTACATTCAAAAGGGTTAATATTTCACTAAATATATCTTCTTCTTTTTTTTAAATGTCAGATTAAGTAATTATTTTTTATTAATTAGTTTCGAATATAATAGTTTGTGTTTCAATGACTATTGCTCTATTATCTACTCTATATTTAATAGTAAATGGTTTAATAAATAGATACTTATAATATCCAAACAATATTATTTCATATTTTCATTATAACAGTTTAGGGATCTAATCAAATCACTTTTATTCATTAGGTAAATAAATGCGTTTTCTGTAAATAGATGATCTGTCTTAGGAGCTTGATCAAGTTCCCATTTTCATCATTTCTCTGCGACACATACACACTCACACACGGAGGGGACACAGACACACGCTCGTACTCAAAATTTAGTGAGGCTTGGTTATTTGGATGCATAGGCCTTTGAAATGTGTATATCTTTTTAAAATTGGGATTCATATGTAGTTAATCTCTAACATTTTCTGTTTCACCCTCAGTCCTTTGATGGTTTCGAAAGTATGTTAAAAGTGGAATCACATCACTTTTAATTAAATTTGAAAAAAAAAAATTGTATGTATTAAATACATTATATAAATTTTAACATTTAATGTTTGTTTATCTTATATACATGATTAATACTGCACAATGGATTTGCTAAAGCTCTTACAAGACCGTTGATATTATCAAGGATGTTTAACTTACAACGGTAGTTTTCAAGGACGTGGGTACGGATTTGTTTCTTACTTCTCGTTTTTCACAATCCAGCGATAGGTAAAGTATCCCTTCAACAAATGTAAGAGAGCTTTGTATGTTATTCCTATTATTTTTTCGTAATTGAAGTCTGACTAATCGTGTGTTTCGGATCTCAGTATTCGCCAAAAAAAATTTCTGGTTTCGTTCCGGATGTAAGGTTTGATGTTTATTTTTTGATGTACCCGACGAATAAATCTAGACCAGCATAGAAAGAATAGGCTAGTAAATTAAAAGTAAACGATAGATAAATCTACACTAATTCTAAAAGGCATTTCGGGATAGGAGCAACCAACCATAGGAGTAAGAAGAATGGATAGCACACAGTTGAAGAGATATATGTTTTTGGGTAGAAAAGGCGATTTTTGAACTATTTGTTCGTTGTTGGTATCTTTTTGACGATTAAGAGTCAAGAAAAATCGAAACGAAAAAAAATGCGATTTTTGGCTCGCATCTGGATGTTTTTTTTTATGTGGATAAAGATTATGTTATTAGTTTTAAAAAATAAGATTAAATGACAAAAAACTGAAAAGCCTACATTTTTCGCTCATTTTCTCTCAACATTTGGAAGCTATGTAGTACCGTATCATAAAAATTAATACTTCTGTTGAATTTTTCAAACTTAAAGAATGAGGTCTTCATGTTGAATTGTTCCTGAGAAATTGTTTTTCAATACCCAATTTTTTTTTCCAAAAATCAATATTTTACTAATTGATTTTCGCAACTATCCTGAAAACTGCTCCGATCGAAGATAAACATTTGAAATAGCTTTGCGGAACATTTACTTAGCTTCAATTTGAGAGCTACTAAACATCTATTTGTATTTTTTCATAAAACAATTTTTTTTTTTGAAATAACAAAATCAAAATTTTTGCAAATATCTGAGGGGCTATTATACGCTTATATTTATTGTCAACTATAATGCCAGATCAAGGAAAACAATAATGTCTCGACAGTATATACTGTCATGGCTACAACAGCCACTGCAATAGTTGTGAACTATTTCATTATAATCTAAAATTATCTCCAGTATTTATAGATTTTAAAAGTTATTTCAGAAAAGTAGTTTTTAGAAATAATTATTTTAAGTTTCTGTGATGTAATATTAATATCAAATATCTATTATGAGATAATGATTTCAAAAAATAACTGTTTGAAAAATATATTGGTTTATTTCTACGAATGATTATTGAATGAGTTAGTATGTGATGAAATAAATACAGGAGTTCTTTTTTTGATTGAGATAATTTCTTCATGTAATCATTTAAATATTTATTGTTTCTAATCATTTAATTTAATTGATTAACTATTTAAATAGTGCCGAGATCTAGTTAAATACAGGTGGAAGGTTCAGCAAGGCATGAGTTGGGTTAATAATGAGACTTATAAAATCAATAACTCTTGAACCGATGATCTTGACCGAGAGAAATCAGGTTTCCACCTAAATGCTTTGTAATATGTCCGAAGCAATAAAAATGGATAGTTTAAAAGCATACATTAGTTCCCCGCACGAAATCGAGATTCAAGAATTTTTCAGAATAATTCTAATAAAACCATCTGTTACTAAAAATGAAGCTTCATATTATCTTTAACATTAAATATTCAATTTATAAAGTGTAATTTATGTGTTTTTCTCTATATTAGAAGATTTTTATACAGTATTATAAAGTGATTAATGTTTCCACATCACTTGTGCGTAACCTGCATTTAATATCGAGACATTAGAGTGCTGCCAATGTGTAGTTTCTCTACACGCCTACAACAGTCCAATTTAACTGAGATCAAATTTACTTAATGTATTATAATGTACAGTTGTAAAGATCAATAAATAAATAATAAAAAAAAATAATAATATCGAATAACCAATGGAATAGTTGAGATAGGATATTACAGTTAGGGTTCTGAAAGCTCCATTCGTGTAAGCGCTATCGCCTGCTAGAATCTAGAATCTTCCTTCGACATTTTCTCATGAAAACATCTGAGGAATTCGGCCTTGTTAGTCTCCTTCTAAGGTCATTCCCTATAATTAACAGTTAGCGAGGGAACAATGGGCAGAAATAGTTCAAAAAGCATTTCTTATACTAAACAATAATAAATAAAATATAAATATATAAAAAAATAAATAAATAAAATATAAATAAATAAATGAAAAAAGGACTGGAAAATTGCTGATTGGCCGCGTTTTACGTTTACATCGAGACTGGCAGGGTAAGATCAACCCCCTGAAACAAGAAATACCGAATTACGGCACATTGATATAATATTTTTTTCGTTTTATTTTATTTATTTACATTTAAAACTGTATCAAAAATATACACAATAAGTAGATTTGATGTTAGTTTTACAATGTCATGATACAGGTATGTGAAGAATCTGCCCATTAAAAGAACTCCAGTAATATGTCTAGAGTAGATCTCTTGGCAATCTTCTTTACAGACGCTTAGGAAAATAAATAATAATAAAATAAATGGTTTAGGATTACAGAATGAATCTTTGAAGAGTCTTCTTCTTGGGCTTAGCACGTTAACGGTAGTACAGTTTCTTGAACTTTAAAATTATCATCTTACAAAGGCATAGTCAGTAAATATAAAATGCATAATGGTAACAAGATTATGTTATTAATAATATTATTAATTTTTGTTCTTCTATCATTTCCTTACATATCAACATCTACTTCTCCCTCCGTATAATACATAGCAAATTCTAAATATATATACAAAAAAATCCTATATGGTCATGCACAATTATATCCCATTAAAATCTAAAAATAAATCTCAACATACATGCAAATAAAAAATAAATACAATTAAATAAAAGTAATAAATATATAAGTGATAATTAAAAAAAAGTTACAAATATTTAAAACCAAGAGGTAATTAATGAATATAAAAATAATAAATATAAAAAATTTATAATCAAATATAAAAATATCTAAATAATCTGTATCCATACATGTGATGGTGGATGATTCACAGGGATTCCAGGATTATATTTTCTTCCATTTTCACGACGTCCTTAATATGAACACCGAGTTCCTCCATGGAGCTCTTAGTTGCTTGGTATAGTTTCCCAAGATCTGAAATCGAGTTCGCTCACGTTAAAGTCTCTTTCCATGAAGCTCTCACAGAACTTTACCCTAAGTAAAGGGGCACATTTATGATACATTTCTTTATTTTTCCTTTTCACTCTATTGTGGAGTTTTGTCAATACGGCCATATAAATTTGGTTCATGCACAGATTGATAGAAAAAAAATGCTTTGTACTTTTACGGCAGTACAGTTTCTTGAGCAAATATAAGATATTACAAATAAAAACTTCGTTCTCAGTAATTAAGCTGTATAATCAGCAGATCTTATGAAAATGATTTGTAGAGTATCGGACTGCCGCCTACAAGATGGCCCACACCTCTCGATAAAATATGGACACGATTAGTAAAAAATACATTCTCAGCGTATGATTGTCTCGGAGCAACCATCCGTGAATGAGGCAAGGTATTAAATGTAATGGAGGACTGGAGTTTATTTATTAATTTCCATCTGTCCTGAGTTCCAGAGGGTCGCTGGAGCGTGGTTCCTTCGACGAACAACTCTCAGGAGTGGTTCGGTCCAAAATACTCAACTGGGAGTAGTATTCACAAAAGAATGGGCTAAGGATATTTCTATACGTAAAGATATTCGTTTATTCTTCAATGTTCCCTAAGCTACCCATAAAGATTGTTCCTTTTGCATATTTTTATTAAGTTATGGGCTTCGAAGAGATTTGATGAACATGGAAAAGAAAGTAGATATATAAAATAAAAACATCGACACAACATGAAGGTTGATATGCGAAATTGTATAAATCTATTTTTATTTATTTTTACCGTTATCTTCATTACACACAACAAAGTTAGAATTGATATTCAAAACTAGAAAAATCTATATGGTAAAAAGGCTGAGCAATATTTTTCAACACAACAAAATAGATCACCTTTGTTAAATAATACAAATCAGATGCCTGATGATAGTTTTATAAATAAAAGGTTGTAGTTTTAAAGAAAATTATACATTCAGTGAAATATTTTACAGCCTTTTTGTTATTATTTTTATGCTATCATCGTATTTTAAAAACTTTTATTAATATAGAAAAACATTGTGTCAAAAAAATCTCAAAACTGAAAAATATTGAATTTATTTATTTATTGTTTCTATTAAATTTATCCTATTTCGGAAGGAGAATTAAAAAAAAATAGTATGGGATTTTTTTAAATCGATATTAAATAAATAATTATTTTCTTAAATGTAGATGAAGAACATCTATGGATGTTAGCATTATTTTTACATACAGAGAAGCTTGGATACAAAGAGAAAGAAACTGTTCAGAGCCGTGGAGATGGCTTTCAGACCGCAGTTCCGCCAGATGGTTCTGACCGGCCCTGGGGGAATATCGGGTCTAATCTACAGCAGTGGCATAATGTCTCTCAGATACTTCACAAATGTATACTAATGATATCTACACTTTTTCACAACTCAGAATCTTCTAAAAAAACAATTACTGGAAATCAGACAAGACATCGAAGTGGTCGATAGTGAAATGGATGACTCGGTAAACCAAAACTTGATGGCCTTTAGAAAATCTGGCAGTGATGTAGTTAACAATAATGAAAGCCGACATAAGGCACATGTCACTTTCACTGCTTTCTGTATATCATAACAGGATCTTCTTTTTTTCACTCGTTTTTTCAAGTTTTCTACCTTCTACATACTGTCTATTACCCTAGTCAAATTTCGCTTTGTGGTAGAGACAGTTGGGGACAAGTTGAAATTTACATACTGTTTAGAAGTTATTAAAACATTTCTTTTATAATAACTTGTGAAGAATACGAGTTGCCAAACATATTCAAAATGGCGCCTATAAAAGCAGGAAGTGGAAGGAATTTATAAAAACTCTAACTTCCTTGTTATTATTTATAGAGAGACATAAAACTACTTCTATTGCAACCGTAATTAAATTATTAAAAGCTTCATTCGAATAATTTTCACGTCTAAAATTTCAATTTTGCAAAATAAAACTGAAGAAATATTCTTTAAAATTATTAAATACGGATTATGAATGGGGAAAAAATTGATTTACAGTACAAATGTAATACCCAAATATTCATGTTTTAGCGCTATTCATGAAGTTTCAATTTAGCCAGTAATTTTCAAAACAATTCCCAAAATATGGTCAAAAAGCTATGTTCAAAATTATTATTAATTTTTTTATATATTAAAATAAATAGCAATATAAAAAAAATAGCATTTGTATTTTACATATGCAATAGTATACAAACTTGCTCTCAGGAAGGTAAAAATAAATTATTTTTGATTGTTATAAAAATTGGTATTGTAGAATCTTTGAGATCCAAAAATTATCATCAATTTAGTTTTTCCTTGAAAAAATATTTTACTTTCAGTATTGTTTATTACGTTGATCGATTCAAATTGTTTGAATATTATACTCATACTACAGCCATCACTCCAATATATTTTTTTCTAAGCAGGCCAAGTTTCTATATTAACACAAAGCCGGGTCTATAATTACTGTACCCTAATTGGGTTCAAAAACCAGAACAATTCATGTATTGTAGATGTTTTACATGATAAGCACATTCAGATCTCTCAAAAATTTTGAAATTGAAACTAATTTTACTTACTTAAAACGCAAATTTGGATAATTGTTATCATAAAAACAACATAAACAAATATGCTAACTTATATTAGAAGAGTTTTTGGAAATGAAAATCAAGTAAGGAAGAACTGCAAATGAAAAGCTCTACAATTCATTAGGGTATATCACTGCCGATAATCTTCCAGTTTAACTATATATAGATGGTTATAGTTATATATATAGTTATAATACCTATATATAGTAATAGATATGAACAGACTCTCAAATACCCTGACACGTGGATGGAAGCACTGCCATAAAACTGCTGTAACGACTGCTGCACGGATATCTTGGACCACTTCGGAGGAAAGTGGTCTGATAGACTATCTGGGGCCTCGTGCGATCTAACTGGAGCTGGAGACTCCATTGATCGCTGAGTACGTCTTTATTTCTTCCTCGTCGATGGCCAGCGTTATGCTCCTTTGTTTAGAAGCCTTAAAATTTATCATTATTGGACTCTCATAATACTCTTAGGTGAGTTTTAGGTCTTATTGATGTGGTAAGTAAGAGGGTCAGGGCTGCGGTCAAGAGAAACCAAAATGGTTTTCAACAATTTATTGATTGCCAAAGTTTGGCCCACAATGCAAGTATTCATCAGGATTAAAATAAAATGATACAATGTGTGTAGAGT
>NW_027105402.1:348614-402447 GCF_000696795.3 Halyomorpha halys | reverse complement strand
TATATATATATATCGAAAATAAATTTGCCAAGACTGCCGGCCAGTATTACATAAATGAAATAAAAGAACAATGAATAAGCTTTTGTTTAGAAGCTAGTTGTTTACAAAAAAAAATCCTAATAGCAGCAAGAAAACCAAAATAAATGATGCATCTATAGATTATGCCACTTCATTAATAAAATAACTTAAAAATAAAACAGAATTTAAAATAAAATATTTCGTAAAGGTTAATTATTAAAGGTTAGTTATTTATAGGAAAATTTTAGTGCTCAAAAAAATTTCCTTAAATGACCAAAAAAAATAAAATTAGTTTATGATTTGGAGTCTTGAACTCACGATTTTCTGTTGAACTCAGCGTCTCGTCTTCATTGAACAATTACTATGGTAAAGTGTGCCACTATGTCCCACTGCGGACTGAGCAATTAACACTTACTACAGTCTAAAGGGGACTTGGTCCCTGGAACTTACTTAAAACTTAGACTGTGTCTAACGGTGGGGACTTGGTTGGTCCTTGAAACTTGGTCTTGAGGACTGACTAGGATTAACCCGTAATACTAGCATTGCAAATTCCTATGCTGCACTCAATACAAAAAATTTAAATAAATATGTATATAAATATATACAACCATAAATGGCTATATATAAACGTACGTTTATAATAAATAAATATATAAATATATATTTTTTTTTTAGTACGGTGGTCACAACAAATGTAATATATCGATTTTGAATATTCTACAAAAATAGTAATAGAAAAAAAAATTGCTCTCAAGACATTAGTACTAAAAAGTATTATTTATTTAAGGTGTAAACCTGGTTGATAGTATTTTTTGAACAATTAGTTTATGTAAATAAGAGGGGTAAAATCAGAATGGTGTAAGTGGCGTTTTCGATAATTTTAAAATTCCAATTTTATAAATAATTCCAGACTATGTGATAGAGTGAACTATGTTTCAACTGCAATAATTCACTAATTTTTTGTTTTTTTAAAATTATTTTAGTATTTTCCAAAATTTTAGATGTTTAAAATAAAACCAAAATAAATTTAAACAACTTTACGTCACATATATTTTTAATTAAGGCTTCTCAAAATGAAGATTAATGGACATATTATAAGATTAATCGAATTCAAGCTTTAACTACCTCAATTATTGAAAAATGGCAATTATTAAAACATTTGGTGATTATTTCCGAGTACCAAACATTTATCAAGAATTTATGACATTTGGTGGAAACGAGGCCATCAAATCTGTATAATTATAAGGAGCCTGGTTGTCGACATTTTTGTTTCTCGACTCGCTAAGAATCTTCGAAACAAGATATATTGAATTAAGTACATGTAATTTTTTCACAGTAATTCTATCAATGGGGGTAAGCAGACTTCTTATTACCACCTTCTTCTCAATTAATTAACAACCGTACTTTATAACTGTTTCGATTTTGAGTAAATACTAAGTAGAAATTGTAATTTGTTATTGAGGCTTGAGGCCATAAAATTCAATGGTCATCCACGCCTATATGGTAATCAAGTATGCACATACTCAGCAATGATGATCACTTCTAATAGATTATGCCAAAACTTTAAAATGACTGAGTACTTTTGTAATTGATAACATGAAGCTCAAAAATTGGTAATTAATTATTTCTTGTACACGAATATGACGTTATTAAAAAATTTCAGTAGTTCATTATATCAACTCTGATTACTGAGTTAACGATTGCTATAATATACATAATATAATTATGTAAAATAAAAGCATTTTGAAAATAAAAATAATTTCCTTAATTAAAAACTACTTTTTGTATTTTTAATCGAAAAAATAATTATTGTATTGAAAATTATAAAATATATTCCAAATAAAAATCGATAACAATACTTTTACTCAACCTTTTTTAGTATTGATTAAGAATTATTCATACTGGTTTCAGTACGAATTCTCCTAACGTTTTTCTTGTGTATATATTATTTTAGTTGTTCTCGCCTTAAAATGTTTTGGGTATGAATATTGTAATTCGTACTCGAAGATTTTGTGTACAAGTAAAGTAATTTTACTCAACTACTCAGTACTCTCGTACAACCTTCCCAACTCCGGTTTATAGTCAGTAGTTAGCGTCGAATCAATAATATATGTGATAATAATATCATTCATTATAAATTTTAAAAAATCAAATTGTTTTTCTAGCCTGAAGGTTCGCAGCCAATGGAAGACACGGACGCCGTCCACTGTACCGGCATTCCTTCGACGTTTACTTGTGGTTTCAGAGCTAATAAATTTTCTAAGGATTTATTCATTATTAAGCACAACTTTACTTCGATATTTAATGGGGCTCCTCAATTCCGCGTTTTATAATTTCTTTAACATATTAATCTTTTACTGTGAAAAAGCTCTGAAAAAAGAAAATTAAGTTTTTCTCTAATACATTCGGTGTCCTATTACTTGACAATGAACTCGCAATCATGTGGGATCAAACTCAATTCAACAGTTACCTCACAAATTATTCTAGCATTCAGCGGTCTACCCGATGAAGAATTTACCAGTGCGGTTTCCTTCTCTTTTTGTACCTCTCATTACTGCAATGCAGTGCAACCGATAGTGGAAACCGAGTCATCGGAACAATGCGAGCACTTAAAAAAAAAGAGCCAATACTTTCATCAAACCACTGTTTGCTATTTACTGATGATCTCCCATAATGCGGTCAAACCACTTACCTATTACGAAAGGAACTTTGATTCTTCAGCCATTAAGTTACTGTGTTCAATACAGGCGAATCCGCAAAACAGTTATGGGACTGTTTCTTATGACTGTTAATGTAAAATGATAATTTTCTAAACTTGAATAAACCCAATAAGAAAGCTTAGAATAATTATTAATACCAAGACGACAGCGTTATTGAAATGACATCATATATTTAAGCTAAAAAGTTACTTCAAGTGATTTGTCCCTAATATTCAAAAGTGAAAGGAATAGTAGAGTTCTTGCATATCATGAAATCCAGTAATAATTGACAAGTCAAAACATTAGACCGGTATATTCAATGATATAATAAAGATAATAAATCAAAATATAACAATATCCAAAAAAAAAAAAATAATAAAAAAAAGTTGTTGAAACCATTAAATATGTTCAATTCAATATTTTTGTGTTCAAAACGTGAGAATGTGAATAAGTGAATTAATCGACGATCAAAACTATCTGTGCCATTGCAAAACTAATCATCTATAATTGTAAATTAATAACATTTTTTTACATAAAGGATTCTTTTATAAGGAAAGTATTAGATTTGTTTTTGTTTCCTTAGTTAAAGCTGACGTCACATGTCTTAATTCGTGGATGTGGGGAAACACATTTCCTTGATCTGTCTGCGGATTTTTCATCCTGCATCTGAAATAGTAATAATCTTTTCTATATCTCAAATGGAATTTATCATACACAACTCTCATTTTTAAAACACAATCAACAGTTTATGAGCTATTGATAAGTTTCTGTTGAATTTATCGTAGCAATATTGATGATCATTTCTATTTTAAATAATTATATCGTCATCTCTGTTCGAGATTGAAACCAGAAACACTATATCATAACCCGTTTATAAATGGAATTCCCATGGCGGTGTTGAATTTGGAATGAAAAATCACTTATGTTAATTAATTTGTTTTAAATTCAGTTACGTCCTATATTATTTCGTTGAGAAATTTATATCATAATCCAAATAGAGCTTTAAATGAAAGCTGATTAAGATGTTAAGGATTATGATTATGCAGAAGTGAGCCAAGGAGACTTCAAATCGTATTTTATTCCGCCCACTTGAAAGTCCTGGTCATCGATTTTCGCCTTTGGTAAATTTTCTGTTTAATGTATGCTGTTTTCTATTTTTTATTAATTGCCTTTTCATTCTTACAATTAAGTGGATTCCAGGCCACGTTCACAAATATTTCCTTGAAGAAAAATGCACGCTCACACATTATTAAACACTAAAATGGACACAATGCAAAAAATTGGATGAAAAAAATTTAAATTCGTTTTACTTCAACCTCATTAACGCATAAGAAACAAGAAATTTTTTACAACACTAAAAAAATATTCGCAAAATACTAAACGGAAATAAAGATACTGACTACTAGAAATAATGGTTAGGATATGAAAAAAAACTAACTTTCTCCATTTTAGTTCTGCTAAAAACACTGTACGAGTTAAGGGCTCTATAGACAATAATAGGTAATTGTAAGTAATGTTTCTATTTCGGAATATTAATTTGTATTTTCTACAAGAAATTCTTTTGTTCTAAAGTACTGTTTTTTTTTTTTTTTTTGCTGTTGCATTGCTAAGCGAATAATAAAGTCGATTAACGTTGCCTCAATATATGTTTTACTTCTTCTGATTCTCAAGAATATATTTATACATTATAAAAAAGTACCCACTCCAAACATCTTGAAGAATAAAATTGACCAATAAGTATCTAGAGTAAGTGGTATTTATGGCACATTGATTTTTAACATCCATCAGTACTCCAACGAAAGAAGGAGGAGTCCTACACTAAAACTTGGGCATACCAAGGGCTCCTGTAGCCGAGTGTGTTTAGGCGTCTTAGCAACCTTGTTACTGGAGAAGTCGACTGTTATTTCCTGGCGATCCCATGGAATAAAAACATGACCCTACACGCTGGTTGGAATAGGGTGGTAACCTGTAGATCAATGGTTTCCAATGTGTGTCGTGGCATTCTTGGTGGTCTAAAGCGTATGCCCCTTTTTCAAAATATTACACAAAAAAAAAAAAACTGATATAAAACATACTATTCATTCCAGCGTTTACTTTGCATTGTTTTCTTATATCTATACATTTTCAACTGTTCTAAGAATAATTGTGACATTTTCATATTTATTTAATTCAATAAGTACGCCACTTAATTTGCTTTGCCTAACAATGGTGCCAAGAAATTTTTTTATGCAAAAAAGGTTCCTTAGCAAAAAAAAAAAAAAAAATTAAAAAGGTAACCGCTGTTGTAGGTAACTCTCTCCAGTATATCTGAAATGACCAGACTGGAGATAAACAAATGTCCTGAATTCTTGAGGTTAAATTCAATCATATTAAAGCTCATCCTTACTTTTGGGTACATTTTAAATATATGTCTGTCTATCTGAATTCGAAAAATATTCTTGAACGATAAATTCAATCATTATAGCTCTAGAGGAGTAAAGGAGGCAGCTAAAAAAAAAGGTTATCTAATGGGGAGGATCACAGCCTCCCTTCCTCCATCCAATCCTTCCCCTCAAGAACGATAACACATGCCCTCCCTCTCTCCCTCCTGAGTAATTCTATTCCCCTCCTCATTAATAATTAAAAAATATAGCTTTATTATTTAATTTAATATAAAAGGGACAGTAATAGCAAACACAATGATCATAATTTTGATTTCGATAAAGTAGAAAATTTAATGTGGTATCAGATAATAAAAAAGCAGAAAACATATGGTATCAATATACATTTTCAAAATGTAGTAAATTTCATGAAAGGAATAGGTCAACATTATGTTATCATAATTAAAAAAATTAATATCTAATAACAATCAGTTTGGCCAAAACAAATGAGGATGGAATGCGACTAAACCTTCTCATATAAATAATAACTGCTCAGTATTATTAACAATTAAATTTAAAAAGTTAAATAATATATAAATATAATAATATTATACTGAAACATTAATTTCAAAGGAATAAATGACAACTTTTTTTTTTTAAATCAAGACTTTAAAGATAAGATATGGAACATAGGAAAATTTATGGTAATTAAATAAAAATAATTTGCTTTTTTCAGTCCATATAATAATTGTTATAAATATACAGTGTGTGATATAGTTATAACTTTTGTAAATTTGGAAGTGAATGTGGATCAGATGATGGATAGATATCCGAAATGTTGGCCCAAAGAAGTAACGATGGTTTTTTTTTCGAAAAGAGAAAAAAATATTTTTATATGAAATTTTTTATATAAAATATTTGTATATAACATAATTTTTAGTATAAAATTATGTTTTATATGAAAACATATTTTTTATGTTTATGTAAACCCGTTTAGGTGTTATAAGTTTATTGATTTTTCTTTGTTTCCTGGTTTGAAATTCATAAAAATTGAAACCCCACAAAAACATAGCTCTCTTCAAAATTCATAATCTTGTAAAAATGAGGCCCCTCAAATTTTAATTGCACAACATGCATCATGCACTCCCCACCTGAGCACCCCTGATAAGAATTAGGGAGAACTACCGAAACCGAGACTCAAAATTGCTGGGTCATTTTGTGTATGTGGGATAAGAATGCAGGATTGCCTTTTCACTTAAATTTCGAGTAATAGATTGATATTTAAGATAGTTTTGTTCTATTAGTAGAATTTAATACTCATGACTGAAGAAAACTAATTTATTTATGTACCATTTGAAAACAAACACAAACAATAATAGATAAATAAACACTATATAGCGTACGACTAGCACATGTCTACTATGTAAAGTCGACGTGCGCTTATTTCAATGTTTGATATTTAAAGTTATAAGTTCATGTATCAGACTTTTTATTGGAAATAAGGTCTAAGTGAAATACTAAAAAAGGTTTTTCAGGACTGTGAAAACGGATTCAAGTTTTTAACACCTTAACCCCTGAATGCAGTTTTAAAAAAAAAAAAAAAAAAAAAAGCAGAAAAAAAATTAATTTATTTATGTAAAAAAACACAATTTAGAACATTTTCATGGCAAAAAAAATTTAAAAATTATCAAATTTTTTATAATTTGGGATTTTGGATATCGGTTATAATATTGAGTTGTAAAATAAGTTCGTAGCATTTTTCAATATTTCAATTTAATCCTCTCTGTGTTCATAAAACCATGTTTACTTGGTCAATAACGTTTACATATTCTAAAAAAGTATTAGTTAAAATCATTTTATGCATCAGTTTCAACCGAGATTCCTTATCTTTAAGTGATATTTTGCTTTATTATGAGCTCCTTCTGCCCAACCAGACCATTAATTCTGCAGCATACTGTGCCCAGTTGGAGTAATTAAAGGTAGTGGTTGAGCAAAAGTGTCCAGCATTGGCTAATCGCAAAGGCATAGTTTTCAATCAGGACAATGCCCGTCCTCATGTGTCTTTGCAGACCCGGCAGAAATTATTGGAATTTGGAAGTGATGAAATGTGATCCCCAACCACCCTATTCACCAGACCTGCCCCAACAGATTTTCACTTATTTCGGGCCCTTCAAAACTCGGGAAACACTTAACACTCTTAACGGGAAACACTTTAATTCACTCGAGGACTGCAAAACGCACATAAAGGAGTTCATTGCACACAAATCTGAGAAGTTCTGCGAGGAAGGAATTAAAAAATTGCCTGAAAGATGGCAACATGTAATAGATCCAAATGGGTCATATATAATTGACTAAAAATATTTACAAGAATCTGAAGTTTTTATTGAAATCACCTGCAAAAAACGCTACGAACTTATTTTACAACTCGATAACCCTAAACATTGGCTAAATAGCTATAAAGAGAGGACTATTACAAAGAATAAATCATTGTTATTTATTTTATTATTATCACATTGTTATTTTCAATTCTCGATAATTTTGGAGTGTGAACAATCATGGCAGCATAAAATACAACGGCACTCGAATTATCTGGAGTGTGCACAGTTTGGCCTGTTTAGCGCGCTCGAATTAACTCGTACAAGTTAAGGGGTTAAACATCAATTCCTCTCCCAAATATTTCTTTAAAGTAGTTAATCTAAAAAATAAATAATAAACTATTTCAAGATATCATCCACAGATTTCCACTCTTCTACGCCTGATATGATCTCCTTCCATTTCGAATATTAAAATGATGAAACATTAATAAGTATTTGAAATCCTTGATGTATTCAAGGCATAAATATATCCCAACCTATAATCTCCGGAGTAGAGCGGAGATGACCTGGGAATAGTACGGCCGGCAGCTGCTCGCCCAGGTGTAGGAGCAGCTGGTAGCTTCACAAGGAATGCACAGCTGGTGGTACCGTTCTATAGTCCGGCAGATTAGTGTATAGCTCCGTCTGTAGCTGGGAGTGATTCTATATCATCGGGAAGGCTTAAGGCTTCACGATTAAAATTGTCACCATGATAGAGACCATCTGTATTTCTTCTCCGGGGCAGAAGTAGAAGGCCGTTTGGTTAGGGGATGTTCGCGGGGACCAATTCATCTGACCTTAGAAACTAGTACACGAGTAGATTGCTATCCAGATAATCGAAAACTATAAAATTAATATTTTATTGGTGGCTATTCAGGTAAATTGCGCGGTATTACGTGTAGATGTACCTTCAAATGCAGTTATAATGTTATAGCCTATCATATTATAGCATCCAAAGCTATATCATTACATTCTGGAAGCGAGAGGAGAAGGATGGTAGGTCACACGGTCAAGGTATGTTGTCATCACGTCCTTTCGATTCTGCGCAACATCAAGACGCAATCGCATTGTGAACGTTCTTCTGACAAAAAACTCTTGAGGCCATTTTTTATTTCGGTTAAGTGTCATTCCATATCAAATCATTCACCATGTTTAGATGGAACTTGGAACAATGATTTTTCTGATAACATCTGCAACTTTCTTTTTAAATTAATTATTTAGTTTTATCAATTTGGGACCTTCTGAAAACTTGGAAATTACATCTTTAACGAGGACTGATGCCATTAAAAACATTTTTCTTAAAAATTATTCAAGATATCATCACGGAATTTGTTTATATACCTAAAACAGCGAAAGATTCTCATTATAATCTTACTCCATTCCAACTCCCTCCAAAAAAATACGTCTAATTTTTTTTTTTAAATAAAAATTATATATGTCTTTTTGACGTGTTTTATTTTCAAGCGTTATTGAAGAATATCTTTTAGAAGTTAAACGATGGTGGGTACTTACGTTCGATAAAATATTTTCGCTTAAGCAACGTTCCTCATAAATACGTAAAAGCCAACTATAAGATTTTAACGAACTTATCGTTCTATAGATATCTCGCCTCAATCATCGTTTTGTAGAATATTTATCTATATATTTTTTGATTTGGAGAATTTTTTCGAGATGTCTTTATAACGATTGGCTGAAGTTGAAAATTATTTCAATAAGCTATAAAATTTCCAAAAAAACAAACACAATTATTTTGAACAATACATCACGAGCTGTTATCTCGAAAGTCTCAAAAAACCTTTGAACTATTTTTTAAAAAATTAATTAATTAAAAGTATCAGTCTTGAGACGTCTCAAAAAATCATAAAGACAGGAAAACATATATATTGCTAGGTATCTTACGAAACATTGGTTGAGAAGAGATGTCTACGAAACGATGTATGATTATATATTTAGATAATCATAGATAGATTTTCACTATCTCATCTTAAGGGAAGATATTTTGTTTCGCGTAATAAGTAACCAATGTCTCTTTAATTTAATTGTATTCTGTATCGTTCATAATAATTCAACATATTAAAAAGCCATCTATATTTTTTATTTATCTAGAATTGATAATGGTGTTGGAATGTAATGGGGGGAACGAATCCGGCAAGTGGGTCATTTTTGCCAACCCCTGGCAGCTACTGTAGTTGCCGCCACATACTAACCGAGGGAGTGTTAAGATTCATAACATGGGACCTCCGAGAAATAAATATTAACTGTCCCAGGCAGGAATCGAACCAACATATGACATAGATCAATAAGAATATTCTTTGCTGTTTATTAGGATAATACTTCCAGCTAAATTTCATGACATTTTCTTGAATACTTTTTAAGACAAATACATTTTGAAAGTGTTAGTACATACTAAAAATGTTAAAATAAATGTTCTTTTGTTTCCATTGTTGTTACTACAATAGTCAGATTTTACTTTCATTTACCTTATAAAATATATAGTTAGAGAAAATCTTGCCATCTTGTAAAATAAAATCATTGCTGTTTTGGAACGAAGATTTTTTTTTTTATTTATTTAATGTAATTTACAACTGTACAAAATAATACAATAGGTAAATATGTTGTATGTTCCATATACACTTGAAAATCTTGGGAAGGAACCACCCATTGGTAGTACTTCAAACATTAATTTAAATTAGAAGGTCCCGTGGCCATCTTCTTTTCAGACGCCTCGGAGAATTATCAGGGATTGTTAAGGATGAAAGATTAAGAATTAATGGGTTAGGATGGTTAAGGAGTTTGGAATGAAAAGACGTATATCTGTTTTGGGTCAAATCTGCAACGAATGGGATGTTAAGGTCTTTGTGAATGAGTTTATTTGTGACGTAGGAATGAAGATTAATTTCCAAAGTTGTGTTATCCCTGTATCATATTTTTATTTATTTAAAAATAAGTGTGATTGAATAAATAGAAATAAAATAAAAAATTAAACCTTTAATGACGGGCATAATTGGAAACACGGGCTCAAAACGATGCACTTGACAACTGTTTGTGTTTAGCATTAATGCAATGAAATGTTTGATCGCAGCCCAAATAAAATTTTACTTTTTTATTTAATTTGTTTGTCTTTAATAATAAGAAATGAAGTTGCGGTTTTGGTAAACAGACCCGCATGGTTATAACCGGTCCTCCCTCTAGACCAATAACACACTAACTGCCCTCACATGGGCCTCTCTGATAATATAAATATTCTCTTGTTTGCGAAACCAGGGCCTTTCTCCTTTCACTAATCAGGCTCTGGAGGAACATGAGATCTCTCCCATTATGTCCTCCTCAAAACATGTTTTGAGCCTCATTGGCGTCTTGATTTACGTTTAACTCAGTCTATTCAATATTCAAGGAGGTTATCGAGGAGAAAAAAATCTCATCATTCGATGAAAATTTAAGATTTGACAACAAGTTGCTAATGAAAGAAAATGTTTTAAAAGAAAAAAAAATTGGGTTCTGAATAACTTTTGAATTCAAAAATAAAATCTGCACCAGTCTAACTGGAAAAGAGTATAGAGTTAATCAATTCTAGGTCATGGCTTGATATGGACAAGTGAATCAATAAAAGAGTCGTAGTATGAAGTGAATCTTTGAATTCGGTCGATTCTCTATTCAGGAGAGTCGAAGGAGTGGGAGTAAGGGATATTTTGTTTTATTAAGCACTACTACATGATATTGAGTTGTTTAAATTTTATTTTATGTCAATTAGAAAAAAAATACAACAGTGTGATTACTTTATTACAAAAAAGAAGGGGGGGGAGGGGGCGAGAACAGAAAGTAGACTGTGAAGTAAATTAAATGTCCATGGCCTTTGGAAAAAAGAGTAAATATTTTTTTGAAAATAGTTAAAAAAATAAACGATCTAAGGAATGATTTTTATTTATCGTAGAAATTAATATAAATCATTGAGAAGGTTTTATTTTACTTTTTGACAATTGACCATGAACCTCAATGAAGATTGAAACCGGTTGTCGAATTTTTATGTTATATATATCGAGATAATTTTATTTGGTATTAATTAAGAAAATAGTTTATTTTTTTTAAACCATTGAGTTTGCCTGAAAAACTATAAAATTTGAAGATTTTTGTTGTTTTTTCAAAAGTTCTGTTTTGATAAAAAATTATACGATTGAAGAATCTCACCAAAGAACACTACAATAAATGAATTCTTGAGACCCGAGGCAGTAGAATGAATCCCTTTTCTTGTGTAATAGGGATGATGTAGTCAACAGCAAAGTTTATCCCCCCAACATGCGTTAACTGGCTAATAGAAGGACCAGTTACCCACTTTATAGAGCCTAGATGAGCCTTACAACTGTTCCTCGACATTAGAGTCGATTCATGGCTGGTATTTTAATGGCTCTATGAAAATTAATTTTATGAATGGAATATGATCCGGGTGCGGTAAAAAAAAACTCAAATAGAAGAATTATACTATTTTATTGAGCCAACGTTTCGCCCCACGTTGCAGGGCTTCGTCAGGGCTAAAAAAGATACAAATACATAGTTACAAAAGGGGAAAAAAAAAAGAGAAAAAGAACATCAGTGTAAAATAACAGGGGTATAAAATGTAAAAAAGTAAGATACAATAAGAAAAATTAAAGGTTGTAAATAGTAAATGAAAAGGGTAATAGTAAAGGGTAATCCTTCTCAACCCACTCCACCACTTTTTCAGTACAGGTCGCTTCCGTATATCCCCATTCTTTCCGATAAAATTAAAAAATCTTTAAGATCCACTATTCCCACCCTACGTCTTGGCTTGAAGTCCCACAATAAAATTTCCTATCTTTTTTCCAAATTGAAAGGCCCTATTCCTTCCTTACACCGTTCCAATGTGGTTTACCGGATACCCTGTTCAACTCCATGCTGCAATTCCTTCTATATCGGCGAAACTAAAAACCACTATCACCCTTTTCATTTACTATTAACTACCTTTAATTTTTCTTATTATATCTTACTTTTTTACATTTTATACCTCTGTTATTTTACACTTATGTTCTTTTTCTCTTTTTTTTTTTTTTTCCTTTTGTAACTATGTGTTTGTATCTTTATTAGCCCTGACGAAGCCCTGCAACGTGGGGCGAAACGTTGGCTCAATAAACTAGTATAATTCTACTATTTGAATTTTTTTTTACCGCACCCAGATCATATTCCATTCATATATTCACACGGTCAATCAACAATTTTCCAAAATTAATTTTAATTTTTTTTTAAATACAGTTGAGAATGTTTTAAATAGATTCATAAACAATAAATAGATATTGGTCTAGTTAATACTAGACTTGGTTTTTTTTTTTTTTTCAATTTCTCTAAGAGCGTGTGCCGAAAATGGGGACGCGTTGGCGTCCAGAACGCGGTAAAATGAAGGCGATAAAACGAACGTAGGAGTGGAGAGGAATGCTGAAGTGTGGGTACCCGTTTCAGCCAGCAGCCTTCCCCCATTTAGGAAAACTTCTTAAACTTTTTACTTTATGCTTATCGATCTATCGTGGGTGTATAGATATATAATATTGATATTGATAGATGTATCGAGAGGTTTTGCATGGCTTAGTTCTTGACTGTAGATACAACAAACAAATAATTTAATTAGAAAAATATTCGACTACATTAACTCTTTCATGGAAAGGTGGTGGCGTCCAAAAAATCATTTGAGATAAATCTAAAACTGCCTTATATTTTCATTGTACAAGCCATTGGTAAACCTTGTTTACGATTTAAATTCAGTCATTTCATTCTCAATAATTTATTATGAAAAAAATTTAAAAAGTAATGATTGAATATTACGAAGTAGAAATAAAATGGCGGGATTTTTGGAATGCGGAATTAGATGTATTTATTTTATCCAACGCCTCAGAATGGGATATATATATAAGTATATGTGTGTGTGTGTTATGTATTTTGGCGTTGTTAGTATGAAAGGAATCGTCAGTTTATATAATGTAGTAAATATAATCACGGGGAAGTGAGGTAGCACACAAGTTAGGTACCTAATAACTCCAAGGAGCTGGGTTCGAATCCGACTGACGAAGATAATTATTTATTCTGTTACTGTAGCCATTGGTCAATCCTGTGGATTCTAGAGCCCCCTTGGGCGTAGGAAAAGTCTGGTTGAACGTGATCTTGAAAAAATCACCTCCTTGTATAACCGTTGTTCTAAAAACAGAACTTCTTTACAAAGTACTGAACCTCTGACACTTCATGAGTTGTAGAGGTTCATGTTGTTATAATTATTAAGTTTAATAACTAAAATTTACACATGCGATATAAAAGAAAAGTTGATAGTATTATCTTCCGTTGAATTTTATAAATTCTTCCCTAAATTTTTATATTTTTCCTGTCAAAAACTAAGGAGAAATATTTCGAATAATGATAAACAAAGAACTGATAAATAAGGGTATAATGCAGTGTTTCTCATATAGGCCACCAGCAGCGCTCGGGAACATCAGCCACCAATAAAAGTACCAAATACAATTTTTAAAAAATCAGTATTTTGAGCTTAACTATTTCAAAACATTAATAGAATATTAGCGAGTAATTTGAGTCTTCGAATTTAAAAATCGGTTGAGCAGACTTCTGGTTTAATACAATAATTCCCACTATTTTGAGCTTAAATTCTTTATAAACATTTATTGGATCTCGTCGAATAATTTGTAATCAAAATTATCCACTCAAAAAATCGTTTCGTGCATGAAAACAATTAGTTAATGACACACACCTTAACTCATAATTCTCCTTTTAGCTACATCGTTGTAGGATAAAAAGAAGGCTTAACATATATTTTTCGCGAATAAATTGAAAAACAGTTGGTAAAGAGTTATCAAGATGATGAGGTGTGGTTAGAAGTTAGTTGGAAACGACCGAGTTACAATCTGATTGTTGGAAAGAACTAGTAATAGATAGAACTACAACTAGGAATTCTAAATCAGCATTAAGATAATTACTAATATTTCCTATTAAATTGACATTCTGTGAATTAGCAACTTTAACAATTAAGCAGCTACTTCCAATTTTATCCTATTAATGAAGAGTTAAAGATGATAATTACTTTTATGATAACTAAACCAAAGTTTGACTTTTAATAATACCTTTTATATTAGTTCTGACGATGATGAGATCGATTTATAGTAGGAAAGATAATAATTTTAGAATATGACTGTTAAGACAGAGAGATTTGATGCTTCAGAAAATGATTAATGTAGCGATGGTAGTCCATAAAAATGAAAAACAATTGCAAAAAATTAAACTAGATTTTAAATTTGATGATTAGATTGTTAATAACTTTGAGGTAGATAAATCGAAAAAATATTAGGAGTAATAAAATCAGAGATTTGGGAATTTGTGGGTATTGTGGGGGGGAGGGAGCACCCATTTGAAGAAGAAAAGTTCCTAGCGTCTAGAAAAGTTTTCATAAAAGACTATAAATGTATCTTTTATTATTAATTAAACCAATAATCATAGATTGTTTTAATCCTCCAAAATGATTTATTCTCTTCAGGTTAACTCCTCACTCTTTAAAAATAAATTTACTTGAAGCTATTCATACACATAGCCTAAGATATTTCCTTTGAGAACGAAGAACAATGTTCATTCGTTATGGAAATGTGAGAACCAAATGCCCAGGTGGTTGCGTCCACGCTTCGACTTAACAAACAAGATCGGAATTCTGAATATTTTTGACAGCAGGTGCCCCAAAGTAAACACCTGCTTTTGTTTCCTTATGGTTTATAAAATCATTTCGTCGTGTATTATTTCTTGGTGGACAATACTTAAAAAACAAAATGAGCTACATGAGGTTTAAATGCTATAATTTATATAGTATATTTATATATTACATAATATTTTATAATATATATTTATATTCTGAATATCTTGAAGGATAATGGTTCTATTTTTAATATAACCTAAATTATTTTATTAATTATTTAAAAAAATATTTTGGTTTTACACTCTTTAGATAAATTACTGTAAATGTTTGTGTTTTAAGTCGTTCCATTTATATTTAGCATAAATAAGAATATTAATGAGGAATAATATTAATATAAATAAGAATGAGAAATACTATTAATACGCATAACTAATAATATTAATATAACAATGAAAAGTTAATACAAATAAATAATGATGGTAATAAAAATAAATTAGTGTTTAGTTATAATTTTTTTAACTAGTCGTGTGCACATATATGTGTATATTTTCTAATTATAAATTAATTATGGACATATCAAAAATGTAAATATATTTTAGTTCTTAATGAAACTATATTTATTTTTATTGTTAATGAATAAAGATAATGAAGGATCTATTAGTTTATTTTTTACTGTGACTGATATCTTTCGTTAATTCTTATTGTTCAATTTATTTTCCAGTTTTTTTCTTATTACTATTCATAAATTAAAATCAAATTTCATTTGAATTTTAGGTCAATTTTGTTATTACTTTACACAAATTGGACAGAGGATATGAAAATGTTCATATAAATTCTCCATTGATAGAGTTACTGAGGAAACAAAATAAACATAATGGTAATTATTGCAAAAAAATTTTTTTTTTTTTAAATTTAATTAATTAATTTTTAAAAAAAATGCTTTGAAATTAAAATCCAAACAAAAAAAACTGAGAATTTCTTCCAAGTTGGTATTGACCTCCATCGGTACCCATGGTCATATAACTGTAGAATTTAATTACAGGTGATAATTGTCTCGTTTTTTTTAATTTCTTCTCATCCTAGAAGGACAAAAAATCCAGTTGAATATTGATATTACCTTACGTTAACTTTCTCTAAAAAAGGTTATAATTGAAATTTCTTCAAACTTGTTAAGGATTAGAAAAAAAATCTGCTTACCTTTGATCGAATTAACATTCAGTTTTTGCACAAGAAAGCCTTCTTTATAGATTAAAGACTGATTCATTGGTAGCGGATGGATTAAATCAGACAGATTTTTTTCATGCTGAAAAATATTTTTCATAAATTTTACAGTTATTACCACTTTAGAGGAAAACCTTCAAAAAGATTTACATCAGGGGTGTAACTTACTGAGTAGACCACGCCTTCGGAGTTTAGGTTTACGTTAAGGTAAATAGGAATGTCAACCATTGAAATTTAAACTGAAACAGGAGGCAGCCAGTGATTAGCCCATCTTTTTGGCTTCACTTTACCTGGGCGCTTACTCCTTCCGTTATACTACTTCTTCCAAGATTAACATAAGTTAGAGGTATATGCGATGCAATATCATGTGTTCATTCCTCATAATTTAGAAATATATATAAAATGTTTGTAATGAAAGAACTTTCTGGAATCATTTAGCTCATTCCTCGTTTTGTTCTTAAATTTTTTTTGTGAGTATGAAAATGTTTACGTATATCATCATTTAAACTTAAACAGCAACTTAATAGTTAAATGTTAAAGAATTTACTAAGCACTAGATAAAGGCTCTATAATATTCCCGTTTTAAGGATATAAAACTGTTTTACTAATTTAAAAGAACATATTTATTGGTATATAATAAAACAACACTGCATGAAGACGTTCAAATTACTGTAGATCATATTTGAAATTCATAATAAAAGTAATTTTATGAATAACTTTGTGAAAATAGGACCAAATTTAAGTTCATATTCGTACTGCAAACGATATGGAGAGGACCAGTGACAAAGGAAGTTAAAAAAGTGGGAAACGGGGAGATAGAAGTAACAAAAAAAGAGGATTTTTATTTTTTTTAATTTTCGAAATTATCTCTTACTAATATTTGACGGATTCTTGGTCTTAATCTCGGCTTGCCAAGTCTGACATGAGGTGCTTCAATTTATTTCTTGGTCATTTGTGTGGTTGTTTTCTCTGTGTTGTTGAATTCTAATCTCTTCTGTAACTAATATGTTCCATAATCGGATGAAACTTGTTTCACTTAAAGGTATTCTGAGGAATTTCTATTCTTTAGATCATAAAATATTTTAAATTCCCGTAACATACATCTAACTAGCAGTAACGTAAATCTTCGTTCTCGTTACTCCAAAATTTACAAAACTCTGGGTCTCATTAACTTTGAACTGATGAATTTATCAATGAAGAATCTACCTATGATAAACTTCTACTAATTCTCGATCGATATCTTTCTTACAGAACCTTATATGAGTTGGATAGGCCAATATCTCATCGGATATCCGTTATAATGTAACTCGATGCTTAAAATGTTTTCGATGTAAGAAGACCACCCAGATCACACAGGATGTGTGAAGCCTGCAGAAGAATGCTTGAGTGAGGAGCAGATTCCAGGGATCCAGCGAACCATGGAGTAACAAGCCAGTTACAGAACTATCGTCTTGGAGTCAGATACGGTCTTTAAAGATAGTGTGTTTGTTTCAGCCTGACACCCTGCTTCTATTATTGAGATTACTGTTATTTCTAACCCATTTTTTGAGTTTTAAAATATTGATCTCAAGAGGGGAGAGGGACAAGTTCCCCCTTTGACTCTTCGGTCCTGCACTTATTACCAACACATAATTAGGTTGAACAGTTAAGTTAGAACAAAGATTTATAAACGGGCGAAGGGGGCAAAGGGAGCTATTTGTCCCGTGGATCGAGGCCTCTTGACTCCCATTCTCCAAGTCCGACTTTTTTTTCTATCTTAGAAATAATCTGAAAAATCAAAAAGTTTTATTTATAAGAAATTTATGTAAAATTATGAGGAAGAAACAAAATATTGGATATTTCAAGATTGATATTTGTTATGTGGTGAAATTTATTGGAGTTGAAGTGGCGTTGTGTTTTATCCTTCTGCATGGCCAATATTAGAAACTGGAAAACCAACCTTTTCCTAACTCTTATATATAAGTTCAGGAGTGCGGTCAAAAGAAACAAACCGTTTAACCACACTTTGCAAGACTTAATCTGGGCTAAAAAATACACAAACTACGTTGGCAAAGTAGAATAATAAGATACAAAGAAGTAAACTGAGGTGTGTTAAAAAATTATGTAATTAAAAGTGAACAAATAATATAAAAATGTATGAAAAGATATAAAAATAAGATGAACAATCTCCATGTATTGTTCATACGAATCCAATATTAAGTAAATATAACAAAGAAATAGCATAGACTATTATTTAAAATGGACAGGAGACGTAATTACACGTAAAAATAGAAAAGAAGTTACAAAAGAAATAAAAACAAAAATTGTACACACTATAATACAGAAAATTGAAGAAATAAGATGAGAATAAATAAATGCCTAGAGAGAATAAATAATATTAAAAAGTATTTTTTTTCAATTTATTGAGACTGGTATTTATTTATTAAATAAATCAAATTTTATCCTTGTATAGTCTCAACACTTTTTATTACATCAATAGTCCAACGTTTCGGCCATCTCGGCCATCCTCAAGGACAATTTAAATATTTAACAGCTCATTTTATATTCATTTTTAACAATTATAACAAGAAAATTATCACTAATAATATAACATACCTTCAAATATAAATTTTCACCTCACATCACCAAAGCTGACCTGTAGTGTATGGAAGGTTATAAATAGTTTGTTTACATGCTATTGATGGTGTGGATTAATTGAAAATTAAAAGTTTTAAAAACTAATGAATTTTTAAATAAATAGGTAACTAAATATAAGCTTATTAATAATAAATATGACTCTCTAGTAATTGACTTTTTCATTGGGTGTTTTGACTTAAAATTAATGACCTGGGTAGAATAGCCTGTAAAACGATTTTTAAAATTTGATGTGAGGTTAAAATTTATATTTGAAGGTATGTTATATTATTAGTGACAATGTTCTTGTTATAATTGTTAAAAATGAATATAAAATGAGCTGTTAAATATTTAGATTGTCCTTGAGGATGGCCGAGATGGCCGAAACGTTGGACTATTGATGTAATAAAGTGTTGAGACTATACAAAGATACAATTTGATTTATTTAATAATTAAAAGTAATAATAATAATGAATAAATAAAGGAAAAACCAGACACACCCACCTTTCGTTTTTAATATACTTGTTTTAAACTTATTTGTGCTTTACAAAAAGTTAACATTTTAAATTAATTGAGTGGAACGATTAACGATCGGTACAGGCCTCAGTATTTCACCTTAAGCCACTGATGTTTGTGTAGTACTTACTATCTCGGTCAGTTGTTGTTGGCTGGGGCTTTCTCTGTTTGTATTTTGGGGGCTTTTGGTGTGAGATGTGCTGTATATTGGCGAACGCTGATGGTTCACTAACATTTGAAATATTTAAGGCTATGTTTTTAGAAACTTCCAATAATATCCTAATAAATTTATTATTATATATTTCCATACGTCCAATTAGCATAAACATAACTTTTTGTCATAGATATTCATTGCCGCACAGTAAACTAATTTGCTAAAAGCGCATCAATTTTATTTTATAGTTATTAAAAATCTATAAAAACAAATTCTTTGATTACCATTAATATAGGCTAGTCTTAAAATTGTTCATTCGCAATGATATAATTTAAGATTATCTCGAAATAATACGCTACGAGACTATTTTCAAAGAAATATGGCTTAAACGACATGTTTTAATGGTCCAAATAATGGCTACACGACTTTTCACTAAAGAGGGCTATTCAGAATATCGTAGACCGCTATCGCGGAGGCCTTGGCCAAGGAGAGGAAGTGGGACCGGTTCCACTTCCGCCGGCTACTCCATTGCCTCCTTGATATCGGCATCCAACACAAGGCGGTGGGAACTGTTCGTTCCAGCAGGTGGTAACCCTTTACCTGGAGGTCGCCGGCAAAAACTACTCCAAGCAAGAGTCAAAATATTTTCTGATTCTAACTATGTCACTGGGTAAGTTTTATAAATTTTATGAAAATTTTAATATTGCTTTCTTGCTTACAAATATAAATTTAAAATTATTCTAAAATAAAAAAAAAAAAAAAAAACAGAAATTACTAAGTACGGGTACCATTACTGCATTAGATAATATTGATTTGTTTCGGAACTATGTACAATCTCAATACGATAAGTCGTCTGTTAATCTAAGATGTACTACCTCTGATCTGCTTATTTAACCGGTTTCATGTTAACTGCAATAAGCTTAAAAAATTAAATTTATTTTTAATGATGAGTTATGTAATTTTATTCAGAGGAAGAAGAAAATCGACTTTGCTATGGAATTTGGAGTTTAGGTAAACCCCATTTTGTTTCTCGTAAGATTTGTTCACGTTGCTGTATATTTAAAAAAAAAATTGAAAAGTAAACTTATGGAGTGACATAAAACAAAATATACCTGTAACCTAGTAAAAGAAGGTATATATATTTTTCTTTTTTACTAAGGATTATAATTAAAAAAATTATTACTGACATGAATAGCATTCAATTGTTTCTACTATTAATTATGTCATTAAATGTAAATAACTTCCGATTTCATTTACCACTTTGTCATGAATAATATAAAAAAATATAAATATGAATGAAAAGGAAATGAACATTTAATTAATTTTTTTAATTTTTAAGGAAGCACGAATTGTGAGTTTTTGTTTTTTAATTTCATTAATTGAAATTCTTCCCAAGATGGTAGTCGTTTTTAACACTGCATCAAACTACCACATAATCACAAATCTAAATGAGTACCAAGCGATTTTTTATAAAAACATCATTCCCTACTGAATGCGACCTATCAAATCCTATTTTGAGCATTATATTAAGCTCCATGCAATATCGATTAATTAATAATAAATGACTTGAGTCACAAGTCATGGAAAATTATTGATATGATTATTAAAAAACAAACTTATCAAAGATAAACTTAGTCATTGCCTCGTTAAATTTATTTGCATATTGAAAGAAAAAAATCACACCGCTACAGCTTTCGCAGTGAAGAATTACTTTATCTTCTTGGTTCGAAATTTCTATAAATTTGCTATTTCATCAATGATTTTGTGTATTATTTTTTTTTCTTTCTATTTCACCTTTAAAGAAGGAAAAAAAAAGCTTAGTCTAGTGATGAAAAGAAAGCTTTTAGTGTAAGCGTTTGATGATAAAAAAATAATAATGAAAGATTTGAAATGTTGGGCAGTTGACGACATTCCTGGAATTTTCTCCCGATCTCTGATTTTTCGATAGCCAGCCTTGTCGATACTACAATGTACTTTAAGATGTAAGTTATACGTATAATATTAAACATTTGATTTTTAATGCACATTTTATCGCTTCACTTAACTTTAATAACGTGCACTATAAAAATATTTGTATCGAAAACTATTACCGTTATCATATTAAAAATTAGCAAAAAATACTCTTTGCAGTGTATCTCGATGCGTCCAAAAATAAAAAAAATCAAGTAACGGTAATGTTTTATTACCGTTAATCTTGAATCTCCGAGATGAAAGAATTCTCAAATTTGTTTTAAAATACTCCTGAATATATAAGCTACTAGATAAATAATAAATATAAACATGCTGGATACTTACCGTCAAAAAAAAAAAAAGAATTTAAAATTGATAGTATTAACGGTTTGTACAAATTTAGACATTGTACGCACTTTGAATTTATTTTCTGTTTAGAATTTAACCCTGAGTGGATTTAGGAAAACGAAAAAGAAAAATTGAAAAGGTTTTTTTTTTTAACTTTTTTTGTTAAACGTTTTTTAAAGTAAAGGAAAAAATACATCTCAAGAACGCCTTAGAGCCCTTACAACAAACCAGCATTGATTATATGTATTGCGGGTTCCTAGGTGTGCATCAAGGAGCTATAAGAGTCTAAAACAATAAGTGAGTTGTGATTTTTTCTCTCATATCTTTTTTGTTGTATTTTTCCGAAAAAATTAACTTTTTTAAGAATTTGCAAACCTCTATAGCCTCTCAAAATGGAGTCGGATGATCGCAAATTGATACCTAAATTGATTAGTATAATACAAGAGCCCGAGAGGAGAAAAAAATCAGTCATTTTACCCAAATCCGAGAGGATGGTCCTGAGGAAGAGATGCAGTCAGTAAATAAACAAACCATTATGTATTTGTGCCGACGTTTCAACATCGACCTGAATTTCAAGTCTTCATCAGGGCTAAACATCAAAAAGAAATAACAACCATCATTCAGAGAAACATAAAAATTAAAAGAAATAATAAACTAATAAAAATATCCCTATTTTTAATTACTTTAATGAAAGCTATGTATAATTACTAGCCAAAATTGAGTCTGCCAAGTATAGCTAGAAGGAATAAAACATAGCCGCTGTTTCAAAGCCTTAATAATAATAATGCTATATTGGGACCACTAAAAGACATGAGATACAAGGATATTGTTGCATTCCCTAAATCCGGAGGTACGGCTGTGGTATTGGGTCTGACTGCGGGATATGAAAACAACCTCAATCAGGTGGGTGGAATGAAAAAGGAAAAGAAGGAAATTTATGAAAAATGCATCCCATTGCTTA
This sequence comes from Halyomorpha halys, assembly GCF_000696795.3. Classification (NCBI taxonomy): domain Eukaryota; kingdom Metazoa; phylum Arthropoda; class Insecta; order Hemiptera; family Pentatomidae; genus Halyomorpha; species Halyomorpha halys. The sequence goes on along the minus strand of NW_027105402.1, from coordinate 379,566 downwards.
AACAAAAATTCCGCGACCCCTGCGGAAGGAGAGAGTTGACTGTGTGAGGCCTCTGGTTTGGATCTCACGGAACAGTATCAACTAGAACGAGGAGCTTTTTAGAAGACCTAGGTGTTTGCATCGGGGACATAGCCATCTTTATAGAAAATATTATTTTGGACTCTCTGGGTGATCATACATCATTACCTGCATGGGAATTACTTCTAATAATATTCAACTGTTTTAATTTATTTATTTATATATATGTTTTTTAATTTATGTATTAGTTCTTTTTGAATGCATTTAACTGTTTTTGTTTCGTTTTTTAGTAAACTGTTCTACTGCTATGATTGTTTTGTTTCTGCTTGATTCATGCGTTGCTATATTGATGATTTTTAAAATTTTTTTTAATTGATCAAATGGTTGTAGCGGATCCCTGGAGAGGAGAGGTTTGGGGGAATGAAACAGGGGGAATGATGTATTGGTAAGTTGTTATTTGGCTTTGTGAAAAGGAGGAAAACTAATATATGTATATAGGAAAGAAAAAAATGTTTTTTTGTTAAGAAAAAAAATGTATTTGAAGTGCATTATATTATGATGATTATTGTTTGAAAAATGAAAAATGTTAATGTATTGTAGTGTATATATGTCCAATTATGGAATGACGGGTACGCTGTGTGTTATAGCAGCCCAATGTATTTGGGTAGCATGGCCAACTAAAGCATTTCTCTCTATTTAGGATCCACTGATCCTGACTGAGCCTTAAATCAATGTACTATATCGGGGGCATTAGTGAATGATTTGGAATAGCAGATGGACCCAAAATTCATATAACTCCATTAAATGAATTTATATGTTTTGTTCAGTGTAACTTTACATTTATATAATACAATAAACGTCGCAGATGCGAGCTTGTTTGAGTCCGTGCTTATCCATGTTCACTAGCTCATTAGAACTTAAATAGCTTAGAATATATTTGTTAACATTTTAGTTTAAGTATAATTTTCAGTTAAATAATTCGTACATTATTTCAACATTAAATGGTTAGTCATGGGATCGACACGTTAGTTTGTAAATATATAAATACAAAAGAGGGGACCTAACTGCGTCAATCTCACTCCTACCATCTTCTAGAGCAATGGTTGCGCTTGTGAACCTTTCGTTTTAATGTGGGAATTTTAAGTGTAATTCCCTCGATACTAAATATACATTAGTCTTGAATGTCCAATTCCATGTTGGGATAGAACAAATTCTTCCCTCCGTTTGTTGCGACTTGAGACTTGCCAGGGCTTTTCCTTTCTTTGATACTCATACCTTGCTTTGGTTAATCTTATCCTACGTGCCTTTCTATACCTTGAATATTTTGTCTTTCGAACGATAAGTTCCTTTTTGAGAGCCCTAGCTATTTCATTACCTTTTGTTCCAACTTGTCCAGGCACCCATACATAGTATATCGAATTGCCCTCTTCACTCACCATTTAAGTGAGTTGTAGAATTCTTCGATTTCGTGTTCTGGTATGAATGTTTTAGAGGGATTATACGGCGCTCAATTTATAAGAGGCTATGGTAACATTATTTATTGGTAGTGATCTGTAACGAACAAGGACCAGAGCCATTGCAACCATCTTCGCGGCCTAGGCGCTTCGAAACTAATGCAGAATCGGAATTAACAAAATTAATTTTTGATCAGGCAATTACTGCTAACCAAGTGACAGTATATCTGGCGTATTTAAAATTCCTTGTTGGTACTTCTGTTTCTACTGTGCTCATATTAATTAATTTTCACTAATTAACTCTGGTGTAAGTCGCTTGTCAAATACGATTTCCAGAGATCTACAACTATTCAGGTAAGAAAAGGGAAGATTCTGCTGTAATAGTTCTTATAGTTGAGGAGTATTTCACAATTTGTTAGAGCATAAACATTTAATTTTATCAATAGAGAACTTGAAGTCTGAATTTTGAGACCATAGGTTAATACAATTCAGTGACCACTGCAGTTTTTTAAATTTGTTATTATTAATATTTATTTTTTAATGGATAAGGTGTCATTGGAGCAATAATCGCTAGGTAAGCAATTTAAAAATATTTGTGAGCTTTGAAGTTATTACTGAACAAGTTTTGACATTAATCTCGCAGTTTTTAATTATTAAATTCTCCAGAAATTAGTCGCTCTCTTGTTCTTATTAACCCTTCAATACTTATAAGGTCCCAAGTAAATATTTTTTTATCTATGTTGGGTCTAAATTACTCAGAAATATGAATAAAATATGGAATGCGCTTGGTATAGGTGTCACAACTATAATTTACAATACTTTTTCTAAAAAGACATGTATTTTATGACTATGCATATTCAAATTGAAATAAAATGTTAATTTAGTGTTTTTACTTACCTTTTTCAGTAAAACAAAGTGTACATTCCTTCTAGTTACTAAAACCTCAGCAACACCTAAAAAAAAAAGAAAAAAAAAAAAAGAAGGTAATTATGCTTACTGTATGGTACACCAGTGATTCCTAAAGTGGGTGCTACTGCCCTCTGGTGGGCACTGCAGTGATTCAGGGGAGTGGTGATGACCACAGGTGCATTTGGGGGACAATGAATAACTACAACTTGTCACGGTCAACAATATTACTGCTGACGAAAGTAGAGCTGAGGATTACTAAATTGGTAGCAGCACACCAGGTTCATCCTTCTCATTAAGATTATTTCGAATGTTTTAACTTTTTTTTATATTACATTCTATTCTGAGTTCAATAAATAGATTCATAATTTCGAAGTTCAATGTTTCTAATTTACACCTTTTTTTGCTATATTTATGAAAAAGGTAGAAACATTAATACATATATATTTCCAATTAATTAATATTAAAATTTTTTAAAAAATTGATTTTTTGGGGGCGCTAAGTAATATTTGTCCTAAAAAGGGGGCGGTAGGACAAAAAAGGAGGCATTTGGACAAAAAAGTTTGGGGACCACTGGTATAGATGGAAAAATAGGTCCATGCATATTCATCAAAATTAAAGTACTGATCTAATTATCTTTTATAATTTAAAAATTAATAAGTTTAAATTCCATTTATCTCCTTATGTTCTCTTTAAAACTGACATTTTGTGGTATAGTACCATACTAGTTAATTAATTAATTAATTAATTTTAGGTAATAATGAATACCACAACTTCGCCCTATTTTGATACTGAACTTCGGGCTGCCTTCTTCCCTAAATCTTCATTTACTAAATCAAAGAAAAATATTATTAACCATTATGTATTGAAAGGTTAACCGTATGGTTAATCAAAAAAGATTTGGTCCTGGTGATGGTGAAGAAAAACTCATCACATTGTGGAAACTGTTTATTCAATGTTGACATTTTGGACAGCACTGCTGACAGTCAGCCTTCTTCAGGAATAACAAGAACAAAACAGATTATGGTAAATATTATAAAACATAACAAAAACTATATAATAAGAAAGAAATAAGTATATGATAAGAAAGAAATGATGAATAATCAAATAGTGAATACATTAAATAGAAATAAAACAATAAAATTGTACAAGCACAAACGTGAATGACATTATGAGGAGACAAAATATAAATGAATATAGCGAAATGACAGCAGTAATTAGAAAATTATAAAAAAAAAAGTTAAATTATAGGATTAATTAGCAATAACAAAACGTAACAATAAGATTAAATAACTAAATAGTAAAGTATAAATTGTAGGAGGATAGTCTGGGTGGCAGTCAATAAAGGTATCAAAATAGTAAAAGAGAACTATTTATTGTAAACCAACGTTTTGCCCCACTTCGCAGGGCTTCAACAGGGCTAAATGAGAAAATAAGATACAAACGTTTTAGAATTAACAGATCATTAAAATTAAAAAACATTTCAAAACAATTATTAAATTTATAAAGTATATAGAGAAAAAAAAATTAATAACACAATATGAGGAAATATACATTTAGGTAGACTGGAAACAAGTTGCTTATAAATATAACCAGGTGTGAAATAATTCTCAATATAGATCTAGACTCATAAATTGTCGGAGACTACTCTTTAAAACTATTTTTAATGAGTAGTCTCCTATAATTACAATATACTTTATAAACTTAACACTTGTTTTGAAATGTTGTTTATTTTCAATGTTCTGTTAATTCTAAAATGTTTCTATCATGTTTTCTCATTTAGCCCTGATGAAGCCCTGCAAAGTGGGGCGAAACGTTGGTTTTCAATAAATAGTTCTCTTTTACTATTTTGGTACCTTTATTGACCGCCACCCTGACTATCCTTCAACAATCTACTTCACACGGTCAACTATCTTCTTTCAATCAGTAAAGTATAAATATTGGCATATTGAGATATAAACAAATATGGACATGAACAAAGTAAAACAACAAGAGTACTAAGAAAAATAATAAATTATAATGGCAAAACTAATGATAACAATAATAATAGAGAGAAGTAAAAATATATTGAATGAGAGAAAATAGTAAAGAATTATACAAAACAGATGAGATGATACTTTTAAAAAAAAAAGTACATAAAAAAGAATTAAAAGGAATGTACAGGATTATTAAATGAGTTTATAAAGAAGAGATAAATGAAAAATGTAATTTCCTTATTGAATGATATTTTTCACTGTTTTATGTGTTTTTTTATCACCACTCAGGCTATCTCCTTCTTGAAATAAATTATATCATCCACACAAAATATGGTAAAAAGACCCAAGAAGTGGATTGATGATTTATGAATACGTTGATCTGTTGAATAGAGAACCTGTAGTTGAGAAAATATATAGTGAATATATTATTGTAACATGACATTATCATAACATTATTATGAAAAACAGAAATTATTTTGATGAATCCAACTGATGATTAAAACCAACAATTACCTATGGAAGCGAGAAGGATAAAAGAAAATCAGAAAAACAAACAGTGTATACTTTCTATATCTTCAACAAATACTTTTGAATTTATCATTTTGAGAAAATTAGAGTTTGATAATGAATGGTTTTATATATTTACTTACTTATTAATTTTTAAAACAAAGTCATTAAAATAACTGCTAACAGTTGGAATTAACAAACAATATATTTAAAATATCGACCAAAAATTTAATTTTATGTTTATCTACATTTGAATTAATATTTTTTCTCTAAAAGTATGGCAAAATACCTGGATAATGGAATAACTATTAATTATGATGTATGAAGACCAATTACATCAAATTTTGTTTTAAAGCATAAATATTTATATAGGTGTTTAGTTTTTACTGATGTATATCGGAGGAAAAAAAAAGTAAAATCCAAAATAATACTCATGTTAAGAAATAAAAATATAATACAGTGATTCCTTCGCAATTTGATTAATTTTATTTCTGGTAATTAAGTAGTTATAAAACATATATAATATTAAACAGCTAAATAATTAAACAATTAGGAACCAATCTTTTTTTTATTTTTATTTTTATTCTGTACCCTCCGTACAAAATAAGTTATGAATACATACATATAGGAGGTAGTTATATGTATACCTGGTAGTATTAGAAAAATTAATTAGGAACCAATCTTTTTATTTTTTATTTTCAAACCTCTTTATTTAGGAACCAATCAAATTGTGTTTACCAATTTAAAATAACTTTTTAATATACTTCGTGTGAGAATAAAATATTTTTCATTGTAAGCCTTTTTTCAGCATCAATGTAATTTACAACAACAATATCTTTAACAGATATGATCTGCTCTATTATTTTTGTTCAGGAATTTTGTTTCATAATTTAAGTGTTGGTTAGAAAGCCTTAAGCATTTTTTAAACGTTATAGTATGTTTTACATTACTAAATAAAAAAAAAGAACAGAAATAAAATATATTGAAATTTAAGTACTGATGTTCATTGTTTCGTTTAACCGCATTCTTATTAATAGTAACGTAGAACGTATTACCAAACAACGTCAATATGTATGTTAAAATCATATAAAAATATATTTTATTTAATTACTATCTTACCGTTATTTTTTTCAAATAGTGAGATTAGCGATAGACGCGCTATCTATTGAGGACGCACTCTGTTACGTGCTTCTAACGCCAACTATTTTATAGAGTGCGTTAATGTCGAAAGCTTAAGGTTTTATCGATATATTTTCTTAAATTAATTATTAGAAAGCTTAAAAATTTATTTTACTAAACACCTTCAACAAGTTTTAAAGATAATTTTGCATATTAAGTACGTTATATGAGATATTTTCCATTGTATGACATTAAAAACGTTATCAGCATTGGCAGCGCTGTAGTTTGTTAAAATGGAGACCTGATGCAAGCACTAAACAAATTTTTCAACGGTTATTTTGGTAAATATTATCAGAAGTTATTTAATATAAGTTAATAGTAGTCGTTAGTGGTTATTTTGTTACCTTATGTCACTTTCCTGACGTTAATTACCATTAATTGTTCTTTAAACTATTTTTAAATGGTCGGTCTCCTCAGTGGCGGTTGTTTATATGCTTCGTAAGGATTTTAAAGTTTACAATGCACCTTTAAAAGGTAACATATGATACTTATTTTACATTATGTTCAAGTGGAAGTCGTATAATTTAACTGTGGCTTTAACAAACAGTGAAAAAGTAACCTATTATCAGAAAACCTTGAGGATAATACCTTCTCCAAGTTAATAATATAAAATTCAGTAATAATTGCATGTAGTTGATTTCTTGATTTAAAAATGTGATTTATTAGGTTCACTTTATTCATAGGAAACACTTAGTTTGATAAATTTCATGACAGCTATTATATTTTCTGTTACTAGTTTATAATTGTCACTCCAGGTGTAGGCATGTACCTACGCTATATGAAAAGATTGTTGATCATTCTAATTAGATAAACCTGGTACCACACAGTGGTTTGTAGTTATGCCCAACCTCAAGTGAAAATGATTTATTTGGTTTTTTTTTTTGATTCCCTATGAGCTATTGTAGCACGTTGAAGACCAACACTTGTGATCCTATGAATGCAACAATAATAATAATAGTTTATGTTTCTCAACAATAGAAAATTGACTGAAAGAGAGTATGTACTCTTGTCTACTAGCATGTTGGGGTGATACTTGTATACTGTTACCTATTTTTCCTTCAGTCCTCATCTTAGTTTAAACATAACATTTTTATTTAATTGTGTTTAGAGGCTTGTATTTAATTCTTAAATTAGTAAGTGAGTTTTATGAAATTATCAACTAATTTACACTAAATATCATCCATTATTTTTTTTACAGATATGTCCAAAGGAAGCTTCAGAAACTCAAGAAGCTAAAGATGGTCAAGGGAAGAAGAAGAGGAAGGACCCCTTCAACCCGGGTCACAGAAAGCCAGAAAAAGTCGGAAAAAGTGACATTTCAAGGAAGATTATCTCACACAAGTCCTACTGGTAAGATCACATCATATTTTGATGCTGACAATAAGTTGGATGTCACACCAAAGGTGGCTCCAAGAAATCTTTCTCCAGCTGTATCTGTATTACAACAAAATAATAACATTATAAAGTTAAGCCCTCACCGCATAGAAATTACTGACACAGCTGAAGTCAAGAAACCAAAAGCTCCAGTTCCCTCAAGAAGGAAAGGTCCTTTAAATGATGTAAAATCAAACAAATTAACTGATTACTTTCCTGTTAGAAGGAGTGCAAGGAAGACGAAGAAGACTGTGCTTGAAGAAAAACAGAAGAGTATTGAAGAAGCGGTGCTATCAGGTCGAGAAGATGGTTTAGAATGCAGAACATTTGTTGGAAAAGGTAGAGGCATTGTTTCGATCAAAGAATTTAAACGTGGAGACTTTGTTGTTGAGTATGCTGGAGAATTGATCTCACTTGAAGAAGCAAAGATACGTGAAGCTATGTATGCCCAAGACCAGAACACTGGATGTTATATGTATTATTTTATGTATCACAATGTGCAGTACTGTGTTGATGCTACAGCTGAAAGCAAAAGACTCGGGAGGCTTGTAAATCATTCTCGTAATGGTAATCTCATGACAAAAACTATTGCAGTTGCTGGTATACCACGGTTAGTATTGATTGCCAAAGAAGATATTAATCCTGGTGATGAGTTGACTTATGATTATGGTGATAGGAGTAAAGAATCATTAAGGTTTCATCCATGGCTTGCTTCTTAAGCAGTATTAAAAGATCTACCATTAGTTTTATGCATTGGTTTCATTAAAAGACTGTACCCTAATTTTATTTAACTTTATGTTTTATTGTGTATATATTTATTATCTATTTATTTTTAAAATGATTTAAGTTTAAATCAGTTTTACTAGTTTCAATGAAATTTTTGTTTCCATTACGGTGATCAAATTGATTCTGATCAAAATTTTTGTTTTTGTTTTTTTTTTTTGTAAATAATTATAAATTTTAAGGCATTAGTAAATTTTAAATCTTTTATGAATAAGTAAATATGAAATATGTTTATTTTCACATTTATTGCTAAGTTGTTGCACTTGTCATTGTAAATGTCACTATCAATGTTTTTTATTATAAGAGGGTGGCTTCCATGGATTATTGCCATATTTATTGTTATTTATATTATATATTTAGACTGTTTGAACTGTTATAGTACTGAAATGAAATTTTGAATAAATTGAACCTTATCAACATTTACTTTATATAGTTTAATTTTTAAATATAACTTTACTGCTTTACCCTGAGCAATTTAGCCATCAGTTCATTATTGTGTATCTTTTAACGGAATCATTCATTATTCAGCTCTATCAACTTAACATGTTAGTTTCAGTTTATATTTGTACCGCACAGATAATCCATTTTCTTCCTTAATCACTGTCTAGTCTTCATTTCAACTATCTTTCATCTTACCTAAAGTATGCATTACTGTAGACTCTTGTTAATCTGAAATTATTAAAATGAAGTGGGTTCAGTTTACTGACAGGGTAGAAAAGAATTTTGTTTTCAAGAAATCATTTTACAAACTGAATTTATATATTTAACATATTTTTACCATAGTAAATTAATATTCAGAAATCTATTTTCTCAAAAAATAGTTTGAAATTTTCATTTGTTTAGGAGTTAATTTAATAAAGTCAGAACTTTATGACTTCAACACTTTTGGCTACTTATTAGATTTGCTTTTAGCCGTGCTGTATATAAAGTGTTCGTAATGCATGGTATTATTCAATGTAAGTTAATACTTTAAACCTTAATCTTCAGACTTCAATTTTTTTTTAACCAATCGCTGAGATCAACGAGAGTTCACTGTACTTTCAAAACCTTAAAGTTTCAAATTCATTAAAAACAATTGGAAGTAAAAAGGCTTTGTAGATTTTAATCTCACATTAAGCACAAACTGATTAAATTAGCTTAATTAAAATAATATGTTTCAGATTTTGATTAAAGGCCTCCCTCTGAACAGGTTATAATTGCAAAATTAACAACACCAAAACTGAAACAAAGTATTTAAATTTCATTAAAGTGAGATGTTTTTTCTTTTACCTGAAATGTTAGTTATAACCTTTTTAGAAGGAGCTTTTTAATTTTTCTTTTATTTCTTCATAGTCTCCAATTCTGTTTGTTCACAATATTTGTTTTAATGTACTTACTACACAGACTGGAACAGGAAAGATGGGTTATTCTTCACGTTACCATTCTATTCTAGCCAGAGAAGTCAATATTTATTCCTTTGGTTTACAAAAAGAAAGTCAACTAATCATCTCATGAATTTTAGTGAAGTAAATTAAATTTGGGGAAAAAATAAGACAACTATTAATAAAATCCATATAAAACTCTTTATTATAAATATGTAGACTAACATACTTTAATAAGTTATTTGACTATGCTAAGTTTGAGCAATCTTTCATTGTTTTCTTAAAGATAGTTCTTTCCTCTGCTGGTCTACCATTGTTTCCAACTGTGCGCACTGTTCGAGAGCTGCATCCCTCTGCTTTTGAACCATTCGTACTGTTTCGTCTTTCTTAGCGATTGCTTCCTTAACTCTGCATAAATGTAAAACAAATAAAGAATATCAAAGAACTTAATGAAATGATTACTTATAAATAATAAACTCATTAAATAAGCACCTGTTGTATACTTGCTGTAGCTCTCTCTCTTTCTCTGCTTGTAATAATGCTACTGCTTCTTCCTTCTTCATTCTTTCTTCACTAAGTTCCCTCTGAAGTGCTGCGATCTGAGAGCAAGCTTCAGATCTAGCCAATGAGCGTGATTCGCTTCTTTCATACTCTAACCGTTCAACATGCTGTGTAGCAAGAGAAAGATTGATCATAGCATACATTGTAAATGGATTTATATACTAGTTACTTATTGCTTGTAAGTAATAGAAAATTAAGAGACAGGTACTCAGGGATCTGCCATCATAAAAATTGTTTTATTTACATACACATATGTCTCCAACATAATAAGTAACACTGAATCTGATTCCTTTTATTTATTTATTTTTGTTAACTAAGAAAATAAAGATAAAATGGTGTATTCAATGATATAATAAAAAAATGCACTCTAAGAAATTTAAAATAAAGTTTAGAATTTGACTTAAACGTCTGATTTTAAAATAGCTTCTTAGGTAAAACAGATAGATCACTACATAAACTAATAAGAATTTTTTTTTTCTTGTGGATAGGAAAGCACCAGAAGCTTTGATACAGATACTGTAGAATACCACCAGGAGCTTTAATACTGATATCCACAGAAGTTGGTACGTTTTGAACCGAATCTGAAACAGGACTGTCTTGCTAGCCCATGAGAAAGGTCATGCTTGGTTAATGCATTACAGTGACGAGCAGGAATTGATAATGAATTTGAAGCTGGCGGACATTAGAGCATGATTTATTGAAGGTACATTAAAAATAGGTTCTCCCAAAGATGGTGAGGAGAAGCATGACTGAAGAAATACTAATTTCTTGAAAAATGTTCCCTTTCCTGTGTTTGGACTTTGTCCTCAGATCCAGACTTTGAGAAGATCACTACTACTTGCACAGGATTAAAATTAGCTAATAATTTAATAGTATTTGTTTGGTATATGACTACCAAAGGTGTTACAAGTTACGTTTTTAAGTTGTAAGGCTTTTTGGCATTGGCATACTCTTTTCCTTTATTCCTTAGAAAGCATTCATGATTTTGAAGGCCTTTATCATGAAAATGGCAAGTTGGTAAGAGCTGGAATGAAGAATTTTTAAGAACGGTTTAGGTATTCCACATCTCCATTTCCATGTGGCATAATGGAGTAGACTACAGATTCAGCATTGCTCAAGAATAAGACATTTTTAATATCCTGCTGGACGAAGTATAGCCAGCATTCCGATAATGATCGAGTATCAATTTTTCAGGACCACTTTTCAACACCATGAAATTGGAATATATCCTACAATTTCTTGATTCTAGTGAACACAGAAACTGATTTTAATCCACAAGTGACTAGAAAAATTACTGTATAAATTATAGTTAAAACATTCACTGAGGATATTTATCAGATTTAACTCTTTATTGCTTATTTTTCATGACTAATCGAATCCAACACTCAATATGGGTCTAAGTTAGTAATTTACCTATAGAACAAGAACCAGCACATGCAAGTTAATTTATGTCCTTAAAGCCTTACTTAATTTCAAAAATAGATTTTTAAATTTGGGTAGAAATACATGTCCACATGGAAATTTAATAAACCGAAGGAACATAGCTGGACAAATACAGTGTCTCTTGATTATCAAAAGAAATTAACTTATATTTTTTTAAAATCCTCAACAGTTTAATGTGTAAAAAATTTATTTATTCTTAGGGAACATCTGTCCCAGAATAAAACTATTTTTTCATTTCAACTAATTCCTTAAATGTATATCAAGAAGCAATGAGATCACACACATCTCCATTCGCCCTCACAAAACCTTGTTCAAAATATGAAAGTCATACCTGGCATTTCAAACTTTTTTTCTATTGAAAAGCTAGTTAATCAGAAAAAAAAAAAAAAAGTTGGTTCTAGATAAATTCCGATAAAATAATAAACTTTTAATCTCAAAACTAATAATAGGGCTAGGACAATGCTTTGGCCGTCCAATTTTTACTTCCTGTAAGAATGAACCAGAAGCGGATTTATAAATGGTGGAGGAATATCTCCTTTTGATGATTATATTTTACTAACTTCAACCTTCAACTCTGGAAAAGCAACGTTTTCTTGACCCTAAAAGAAGTTCTCACCCTGAGAAGCAAGTTTTCTCAGTATAGTATTAATTGTGAAATTAGGTATGAATTTTATGGAAAATTCATAAAAACCTCATCTGCATTCCTTGATGTTCTAAAATCAAGCATGATTTCCTGGCACTAGGAGCTGTCTGTCTAATAAAAGTAATTTCTTCTTGGTCGAATTTACATATTTCATTTAAGAACATGTAATCAACTCTCACTGTATTCAGAACTGTCTTAAATTATGAATTGTGTTCGGGGCCCACCATTTAAATCTTACAGTAATTTTTCAACCATTGGAATACTGGTACTGGTACTAGTATTTGGTGGGGGGAACAATTCCGGCAAGTGGGGCTAGTGGTCCTTTTTGCCAACCCCTGACGGCTACCCGAGTTGCCGCCATGTACTAACCAAGGTGGGAGTGTCAAGATTCATTCTTCAGGACGGCCGTAAAATGAATGTTAACTGCCCCAGGTGGGAATTGAACCCACAACATTCTGAACCGAGGACACTGGGACCTGCGCCCCAATCTGCCCGGCCATCACGTTCCTAACCATTGGAATAAGAGATTTACTTTATTGTATGGTTGCTAGCCACTCTTTTATCAATACACGTTACCTATTTATCACTCTTCTTCTGTACTAAATGAGCATTCAATTGAGATTATGATAGCGAGTTAAATATTTTACAACTGGTCTACCATGGAAAGCAGTTCTATACCACTTTTGAATAATATGTTGAAAAAAACATCAACAAATATTTCTAATTAAAAATCATTTAATTTTTTGAGACCCTTGAAAAGGATCTTTTTTTCCCTCAAAACCCTAAAACAAAAGATTATATAGCAAATTATTAAAGTCATTTACATATTTATGGTTGAGAAGGCCCTTTGACTGAAGCAGGACTCCATTCTAAGGAATGTATGTGCAAATGTTAGAAGGCTACACTGTTGAAAAGATTTGAATAATCTGTTATTGATTATGATTACTGATACATCTATTTGATTCAAATAAATGAGCTATCTTCTTCCAATATATATATTACAAAAGTAATTTTAAAAACCTGTTTAGCTGTAGTCAGCTGACATTCTAGTTGTGTTGTCTGTGTTCGCAGCTTACTCACTATCTCTTCATAATCCTGTGTTTCTGATCTCGCATCCTTCAGTTTTCTTTTCAATTCATGCAGTGATCCTTCAGATTCCTTCAGTTCCCTCTCATACTCCTCTTTTATTCTCCTAAAGTAGAGTTTATTTATTAGGAAATATTCACAATGAATTAAAATTCTTCAAAGTGTAATAATGATAATTGGATATGTGATTTGGCTCCCTTTTAGTTAAGAAATAGTTTTTTTTTTTTTAAGTTATGAAATTAATTTTATATGGAAAACTAAACAGAATAGTAGATGCAATAAGATATTGCTCCATATGAAAAATAGACCCTCCAGATGTTGCAGTATTCCCAAACTGTTCACTTTCTATTTTATATATTTATTAGAAAAAAAAATATTATGAGAAATATCTTTTTATATAAAAAGTTATTTGTAAATGTATTATAAACTATTGTTTAAATAAAAAAGATCATGTCTAATACCATAGGGATAATGGAAGGACCCCAGCCAATTTGAGAGATAAAAAAATTGTATAAAGTCGAAAAGGTTGCCAAATATTTCTAGTTCCGTTTCTTTGTCAAATGATTTCTTCAAACATTATCTCAAAAATTGGAAATGTGTTTCTAAAAGAAACCAACAGTACTTGGTGGGTTAAATGATGAAACTTCTTTTTATCACTACATACTATACAAAACAAAACATAATATTAAAAATGAAAACAGTTCATGGAAGGTCAGCCATTGATACCATCCTAGATAAGAATAATAAATAATTCAAATAGAATGTATCTAACGCTTACATAATTTTTGCTTCAAGGGTCCTCTCCTTCTCTTGTGCATCCTCATCTAACCTCCTAATTACAGCCTCTATATGCCTATCCCTTTCTTTTTTCACTGATTCACGAATCTGCTTTTCTTTTTCAACAAGCGCTATTGCCTGGTGATTTAACCAAGATTGCCTTTCTCCCTCCAGAGTTTCTCTCAGTGTTTTTAACTCAGCCTGAAAGGAAAACAAAATTATAGCATGATTCCTAATACCCAAAACTTGATAGCAATCATCTACTAGTTCTTTATAAAATACTTCATGTTTTTCTTGAAGTATCCTCATGCGGTCTTGAAGATCAGCTTCAGCCTGCTTCCATTTCTCTTCCAGTTGCCTAGTCCTTTGAGCTAGACTAGTATTAGCCTCTCGTTCTAATCTTTCTTTCTCATCTCTTACTTCATTCATCAGTCGTCTTCTTTGTTCCTGGTAGCTCCTCTCTACTTCTGCAAGCTCATCTTCAAGCCTATTAATTAGTAGTAAATGAAATTAATAGAAAAAAAAGATATAACCTTGAATGCAAAAAGGGTGGTTGTAAGGTATAAATTAAAATTGTTTATAATATTACATTAGCTAATATTTTAAGGATGATGTTTATAAATACAACAGACACACTGTATTATTAATGAATATTTAATCATAAAACTTATCTAAAAATAAATAATCATGAAAATCTCAGATGAGATGGATTATCCTGTGAAGAATTATGTATATTTTAGTCTTGGCTTCAAACCTACACTTAAGTTATAGTGTGAATTGAAAAAAGTATTACAATAAATACAGAAAATAATATAGTCTGTGATAGCCAACGCATGGCGGTTAAAAGTTAGCTTATTTTAATAAGTAACATGAGAAAAGTTTTAGTTGATAGCTTTTTAAGTAAAGGACCTGTAAATAACCCAATATTTTCGAGAAAGAGTACGAATGTTAAGATTCTATTCCATTGTGCTATCATGACATTGTTAGGTGGTCATGATTCACAACTTTTAGACCTCACTGTTGTTTTAAGAAAAAAAATCAACTATACCTTACAGTGAAGTTATAATAATGATACCAGTACCCAGTGAATTAAACATTAATTATTTTTAAAAAAAGAAATATTTTATCAGTTTAAATTACTTTTTCCTGGCTGCTTCCCTTTCTTCTGACACGGCCTGTTCTCGGTCTCTTAAAGCCTGTTCGCGGGCAGCCATTATCCTCCTCGATGATGCAGCTTCCATCTCGCTCAACTCTCGTTCATGGGCTCTTCTCAATTCAGCGAGCTCATCTTGATGCGTCCGAGTCATTCTTTCTAATTCAGGTTCTAGGCCTTTTACTGTCTGTTCCTATTGAATTAGTAATATTTTGATCAACACTTAGAAAATTTAAGAATAGCAAAAAAAAGAAGTTCAGAGAAAAGAATAAGTGGATGAGATAGAGGCAGGTAAGAACTACTAACTCCATGTTTTCAATGCAGTCTTTAACTTATACTCTAATCATTCTACACAAAGTTTTGTATTTTTTTCTGGCAATAGAATTAGAACTATCTGTCATCATAATCCTATGATGGGTCAACCATTAACAGACAACTGAATTTACTAGTTCTGATGGTCAATGGCATTGAAGTAAAATTAATTTAAATCAAGAGAGATATTTGACTTTTTATCAATTTAAAAATTTTTGTGCCTTATTTATTTTGGATCTCAAGAACTAGAAAGGGGTAGATAAGTTAAGCTAGCTGTTGGTGGTTAAAAGTTAGATGCACCTAAGAGTAAATTTGTCCAGAAATGTTCAATTCCAGGTCAAGCTGATTGATTACTTAATTACAATTTCTCATAGCATAATACTGAATGGTTCACCTTAATTTTTTTAATTCTTTCATTCTCCCACTTTTCTCTTCTCAACTTTTCTGCTGCTAGCATTTTTTCCTGTAGCTTTTTCAATTCTACTTCATGCCTCGATTCCATTGAAGCAACTGTTTTATTATGTTTTTCTTCCATTTCCTTCACCACACTCGCACACTGCTCTCCTAAGAGCCGCTTCTCTTGCAATAGCTAAAATACCAATCAATAAATAGCTGATAAATTATTTTAAAACCTCAATTTATAGTTAAAGTAAGATATTAGTTATAAAGTTTTTATGATCTATTTACCCTCTGTAGATTTTACCTGATCAATAAATTTCTGATGTCGTTTGATTATGGAATCAGAATCAGTCTTATGTTTATTCAATTTTTCCTGTGTTTCCTTGAGCCTTTCTTGTACTCTATCACATATTACCGTTTTCTCTTCAAGCTCTAAAGAAAGTGCCATCACCCGTTGAGCTAGCTCAGCGGAGTCTAAGGATAACAGTTGTCCCATTCTCCCAGCAGGCATGGGCTTGGCAACTTCACTGAAAATTCATAACAAAAACATCCTACAGAATATTTTTTAGAAGCAATCATTGAGTAGACAAAATAATCATCAATATATCATTAAATAAAAAATTCAAGAGCTTTAATACCCTTAAGCACCTAAATTCACTTCCATGTAAAATTTGAAACATATTTTATTTTCTATATTTATATAGAAAGTATAAAAATGCGAATAAATAAGTCGAAACTGTATTCCTATAAATCTAGAATTACATATAATATTATAGAACATGCTATAAAATCAATAATGGATGCTCAAATTTTCACATGGCAGGAAAAGCATTACAGTTCTAATTGTTTGTTTAAAAAGAAAATAATGGTATTCGAAATTTCACATTCTACAAAATGTTTGCTATTATGATTCTGGTCCAGAGTATCAAATGATAATACTAAACTCATCAAGTTTTGTAATAACAATTTTTAGATTTGAGATGTACTCTATAGATGATTAAGTTAAGGTACTTTGTGTAATTAGTTCTGGCACGAATTTAAGAGGTGAAGTAGTTACATCAAAAGGTCTTGAAAATGCATGTTCATGAGTCAAGGTAAGCTGGAGGAGGAATTGACAGGAAAATATTTATGGATATTTGCCCTAAATCCTCATAAGGATGGAAACTCCCCTCTGTAAGATATTCGTTTACAGTCGTGTAGGGGATGGTAAGTCCTAAAGGTATTCGCAGGAACGCATACTACTGTCTGTAAGGTATCCACTTACAGTCGAGAGAGTAGCCAGTTCTACAGGTATTCCTGGCAAAAAGACAGTAACACCCGAGGAGTAATTGTTCCTGGTTACCCTCTGATAGGTAAAAGATTGAGGAGAGATTCAGAGAAGTTGGAATGGAATAATAATACAATTTATGTTTTAAAAACCAGAGTTAGTATATTCTGATCTGCTAATACATATTACTGCTTACTGATTCTATTTCTGATCTATCAGGTGGTTTAAAGCCAGTTACCACAATTATCCTAGTGATCCCTCTGGGCTTGAAAAAAAAAAGACCATCGAGAGAAGCTAAATTTAAGATGCTTTTAGTGCATCAGAAGATTCTGTTGTAACCTTTATTGATTCGAAAAATGTATTCCAGTATACTACAAATTGATATCAGACGATGGTTTGGCTGAAGTTCATGGTGGTTCACATCTTGGCAGCTAGGTCACACCTGGTTGGTCCATAACGGTTCTAGCGGGAGTAGAGTGGTAATCAGTAGATAGTAGTAGTGTCGCGAAAATTAAGATAAAGGTATAGATCTTGCAGGCAAGAGCAATCAAATTTCCTCCAGTTATGATTTATCACAAATAACCTCTACCTCTCTTCCAACAAAACTTTCTCTCCCATATCATCTTAAGACGATTGTTGAACAGATGACTTGAATCATGCAACAGATATAGTATTTAATAACGATTTGACTCATGTACTTCATTTTTACATGAATGGTAAAAAAAGCTCTGATTGTATTCATGATGTAAACAAAGCAATGCTACACTATATTTACATTATAATTACAATAAAAGATAAAAATATATTTATTTTATAATATAAGTACTCAAATTGGTTTTCTATGATTTAAGCAATTTTCATACTTATCCTGAATATAGGAGGGGGATCACTGGAAGGATGTATGCAGAGAGTGTTTGGTGGTATCGGCATCGAACCTTTGGGTTCGTTAGGGCTTTATTATTATTATTATTATTATATTATGAATATAACATGTTAAGGTAAAAATTATTTCTCTGATTTATGCTTTTATTACACTAAGATTTTAATTAAAGTTGATGATATTTATTCAGCTGAGGAGCAGAGATCTTCCATTAATACAAAACAACAGTTTAACTAATTTTTTTATTGCTTACCTGTGAGTTATCACCGGTTTTGTTTCTGGTGAGTGCATTCCATTTCTTGAATCACTTCTGTCCAAATCATCAAGAAACGTTAGAATATCTCTACAGCTAAAATAAACAATCATTTGTAATCTTGTAACTAATTAAAATAAAGTTTAACATAACAGAAGTATATTACCTAGCTCCAACAGGAGTCACATTACTGCAAACAGAATTATTATTACTTCTGTTTACTGAAAGTGCTTCTAGTTTTACTGAAAAAGAACTTGGAATTATTTTTAAATGAATTTATTGAATTAGTATCTCATAAAATCTAAAATCATGAAAAGCTAAGTGATTACATGATTCCACTTCTTCTTTTTCCAGAACTTTCAACATTGAAATAATATCATTATAAGTTGTAGATCCCAGAACTTTATCTTGTGTTCCTTCCTGCAATAATATTCAGATGATTATATTGTTTCTAGTAAGAGTTAAAATTTAAAATTATTGACCAATTTCATGTATCAAAGAATTCACATAATATTATTTTCATAATGAACCGTAGTAAAAAATCTCTTCCTTGTTGAAATTCTTTATTTTAATGAATCTTTAACAAACTTTTGGGCCTATCATCATGAGCATCAGATTATCTTAATATAAATATAGCTTCAAATTTCATAATTAAACTGTTCTCCTTATTAGTAATAGGTATAATAACTGTAATCATAGTACTCATTATTGTTTTATGATTGAACATTGTTTTTAGATTCTCCTTATTTATTATTATGTATGAAATTTTATTTATAAACCTGACAGCAATATGGTTATTGTTACTATACCTATGACTAGTAAGGAGAACAGTTTAATAATGAAATTTGAAGAGATATTTATTCTAAGATAATCTGATGATCATGATGATAGGCCCAAAATTTTGTTAAAGATTCATTAAAACAAAGAATTTTAACAAGGAAGAGATTTTTCACAACAGTTCATTATATTAATGAAAACTCATCCAGTGAAGAACTTATAATATTAAGAATATTATTTTCTATATTTTTTCTAATAATTTATTATTATAATAAGAAATAAATAATATGCAAAAAAATGATATTCTTCCATTTTTCACCAGCCTGCATTTGGGTTATCATTTGACAACTTATAGAGTATAATAGACTGCATGTAAGATTAGAAAGCTGGAATATATATGTATATCTATATGAAGCCTATATATAAAAAATACATTCTGATATTAGCCATACGGATTGCTCATTATCTGTTTTTGCTGTGTAAAGTATTGATTTTATAACTCTTACTAAAATCCAATGGTCTACTAATATGTTTAACACTAAAAACTGAAAAAAGAAATATGTAAATATTTAGAAATCGGTAAAAGATTGATTTATGAGCATTGAAAATTCTAATTAACAAATGATACGAATAATAAGTAATGAAAGCATTGCAAATATTAGGATAAAGTGAACAAAACAAACAAACTTACAGCAACTTCAGTGCTGTTTCCCATCCAGTTCAAGATATCCTCGTTGTTGAGACCAGTTCTCTGTATATCTCCGTTCATAGGTAATCGCAAGTTCTCTCTTTCTTGAGTATCAGAGTCCGGATAATTTTGTTCAGCTTGATTTCCAATCTCAACAGTTTTAGCCGCACTCTTGCTAAAATTTTGAGCATCAGAAATTTGATTTTCATTGACAAAAGATGAATTTGAACTTTCAACAAACCCATTCTTTCTTTCTGCTTCACTATCAAGATTTTCATGAATAGTAACTCTTTTTTTCTGATTACAAGAATCAGACCCATCATAAAATTGGTTGAGTGTCTGACCAACTTTTGAATTCATGAATTCCCTGTCTTTAGTGTTAGCACTATTTTTGTTGGAGTAATTTGAAACAGTTCCATTTATTTTGACTTGTGGGACATCATCACTTTCTTCAATTGTTTCCATTGTATGTGTTTTTGGCAACCTTTTATTAGAATCAAATCTTGGACTTTCATAAGCATCAAAATGCAATGGAAAAGAGAGTGTGACTTGAGTTTCTGGAGTTTGAGAAGAATTGTGAAAGTCATTTATGTTTTCAGAAGACTTACTCAGTTTTAATTTAGGAGTTATCAAACTATTTAACTTGATCTTGCCTGTATTCATTTCAAGTACCTTGTCTTTATATGCTTCTTGGATTGATTCTGGAAACCATCTCTGGAATTTTATATTTATTATATCGTCCATAGATTTGTGTTCACGTTTAGGTCCGAGGCCTGGAGGTATAGGTGGTTTGGCAGCAAGTCCTGGTTCTAACTTCCCATTCGAACGAAGAACTTCATTTAAACTTGGGACAGGACTTGGTGTAATAGATGTTTCAGAATCTATACCATCCTCAATGGAAGAATTGTCTAAAAGGTTGTTCATAGAGCCAGTCCCTTTTCCTGGAACATTTTTATGAATTAAAAATAAAAATTAAACAAATTTTAAAATAAGTTTAGGTAAAGTGTTTAGTTGCATCAATATTTTCTACAAATGAGAAATGATTTTAACAAACCCAATGAACAACAGTTTCATTTTGTACTTAATTAATATATTTAAATGTGATCTTAAAGAAATTTGAAATAATTCTGGGATAAACATTAAAAAGTTTAAATTAACAAATTTTAGAATCACTGAAAATTTATTTCTCATTTATAATGAAGTATTAAGATATAAGGAAATGTTTAACAAACTAGTTTTTGTTGGAAATGAATCTGAGTTAGAGATCAATTGCAGCAAATCATCCAAAAAAATGGTGCATAAAAAGAAATGTATACTGGTAATATTATAACATCTTATAATAAATTGCTAATGTCCCACACATATTCCAAAAAACTATTGTTATATAATGTTCTGCCATTCCTCTTTGGAACTCGTTATTTATATTTTCCTACAATCAATACAGATTACATGTAATCGAACAATTATTAAAAAAGTTGAACCATTGTTGAATGAAAGTACCACTAAATTAGTTATAATAGAAAAATAATTAAAATTAAGAATCATAATCAAAAAGAAGAAGAACATTCTGTTGAAAAGCAACAAAAAGTAGGGAAATAGAAAATAATAAGCAGAATCAATCAACCAGGTGAACCAATACATTTGGCAGTATAGTCCTTATCATGATTAAAAATCCGTTATCATCTCATAACAGGCTTAAATTCTCAATAGTATTGAACAAAAATCTCCTTTTTGAAAAAGGAGAATAATTTTGGAAATGCTATAGTGAACCAAATATAATAAAACATCGTATTGTCTTTTATGTAATATATAGTTATGTTGATTTAGTTTTATTTTGATAATTAAAAGGGTAATATTGTATTTACTCTTGTACTCTGTTTGTATGAGTTGTATATCAAGAAACATGTGGTAGGATAAGATATAACAAAGCAATTTGTAGAATACTTTTTTTTTATGAATGGTAAAAATTCATAAATGATTTCCTAATGGGTGTAAGAACACGTCAAAATGTGGATATTTAAAACCAAAGAGATGTAGCAGTCTATTTATCTTTTTCAGTTTTCATTTCACAAACATTTTGAAACATTTATTGTTATTAGCATAAAAACTTTCTAAAATAAACAAATACTTTTTGAATGTCTTCTGTCACCACTTCTTTCAAACTTAGCAGCAATTTTTCTTCTTCCTCTAGTGACATGATCTGCTGACTGGGGCCTGGTCCAGGGTGGAGTCTTCCTATGTTTCTCCTTTAAATGTGAAAAAAGGGTAATTTGAAATAAATAAAAATATGCCCTAAGAACTGTATATTTTATGAATTGAGTTGATTTAATTAGGAAATAAAACAGTTAATACATCCAATTAAGATGATTTTACTATTAACAGAATTAAATAATTACCTTGTATGTGAAAGTAGGAGTAGCTGACATTGATCTGAAATTAGGTTCAAGTCTTGAAGGTGATGGAGAACTAACTGGACTGGGTCTTCTCTGTAATATAATCTTCAAACAAAAATGTTCAATGGAACTGAAATAAACTATAAAAATACATTATAAACAGAAACAGTGTCACCTGTGTTCCTTTCAGTCTGAAATCTAACAAATTATTTTCTTCGTTTTGCTTCCTTTCCTTAGCGTCAGCTAATGGCATTTTACATTGACTTTACATCGCGAATCGTTATCCTAGAGAGTTCGCTAGGAAATTTTCTTCAATAATATATTATCCATAACACTTTTCTGTTGTGTCTTAAGGGGTTTGGTTGCTTGGCACCCGTGTTTATAAACACAATCAATCATTTAATATAACTTCTTTAACAGTTTTAACTGTTATAAAAGTTAAAACTCATAATGATAATGATTTTGTAAGAAATTTTAACTGATATGAAATTTAAATTCCCCTTCCTTATTTGACGGAAATAGGCTTTTAGTTCATAATATAGTCTTGAAATATGGCATTGGATTATTTATTTAAAAAATGACAGTATTTAATTTTTAATCAAATGATATATTATTAAATTGTAAACCATCCAATAAACGAGTTAGTTTTTATCATATTTTATGTAAACTTCATCATTTAAGAAAAAAAAATATCCAAACCAAAAATTGAAAGAAAGGTATTATTTATCACCTAAAGTGTAAAATAAGGGTAGCGTATAATACCAATATTTTTTACTAAAGTATATTTAAAGTACAAACATGAAGTATATATTTT
This sequence comes from Halyomorpha halys, assembly GCF_000696795.3. NCBI lineage: Eukaryota > Metazoa > Arthropoda > Insecta > Hemiptera > Pentatomidae > Halyomorpha > Halyomorpha halys. The sequence goes on along the minus strand of NW_027105402.1, from coordinate 356,562 downwards.
ATTTTCAATAAAATTTATTACATAAATAGTTGAAATGCATAGAGGAGAAGGTAATACACTGCTTTCTAGTCTGTGTTTACAGCGCGGTTAAAAGTTGTATTGGATTTAATGGGATCGGATGGTATAGTTTATCAATTGTGTTTAGTTTTGTTTTTCTAATTTTTATGTGATGGATGTTTTAGAATTTAGCGATATAACTGCCGAGATAAAGGGCGCTTTGGTAATGTCTTATTCTCAATAATAATGTTTTTGTAAAGTGACTTGATTTTTTTTATTACATTTTATAATGTATTTTAGTGCCCTGGACGGCTTAAATTAACTGATCAGAATATCAGTTTTAAAAATAATAGAACAGGAAAGGTGGATCAACTTGTTGCTGCTGACTTAGAACTCTGCAACTGGCAGAAGTTAGTGGGAACATGGGGTCTTAGACTATTTCTTAAAAATGGTTCCCTTCACAGATACACTGGATTCAAAGAGTCTGTAAGTATTACCATTATAAGGATGTACTTCATATTAGTTAATCATCTTGGTAACAACCTCCAATTTAGCCTCTTTTTGTGGTTTAGTAATATTAAAAAATGTTCAGTCAGTCATCCTTTTATGAGAGTAGACATGGTATTAATCATAATTAAAAACATTTAACATGTTTAAAAATTTATATTAACATAATTAAAAATGTATTACGATACAATTTTAGGTTATTTCATGTAAGTCTAATATTTCTGTTATCATTACTGAATCTATTGTTCTTACCTCTCTTGCAATAATTTATTAATTTTATCATAAAGTAAAAAAACATTAAAATTGTAAGTTCTTTACACTTTCTTTTGAAACAAGTCAATAATTGGTTTGAAATGGACAAACAATGAGTTTCTTTTATCAGTGTATCAGTCTACTTTATCTGAAGCTCATTTATGGGATTATTTTAACTTTAATTACAAAACATTTATTCATTTAAGGTTATCCTGTTTTTATTTTTTAAATTAGCTCATGGCAAACTCATAAAACAAGTTTTGTTTCAACAGCCTCTTTTATCAATGACCATTTTCTTTGCAACAGACCTACTATGAACTGGTTAATAAATTAATATTTTATTGAAGTTACATTTTACTATTATAATTTGCTTTTTATTCTTGCTGCTCGTATGGGCAATGTATATCCAATTTTTATTATCTTAATATTGTCTCCTATCATGGCTTAGTCCAGGCTCATAAATAAATAATTTTGAGAATTTAAACTACTATTTTTTGTTATCAATCTCCTGGTTTTAAAGAAACATATTGATATTGCATGAAATAAATTAATTCATGGGTCTTTTGAATAAATTATACTTCCAGTGTTGCCTACTGTTATGAAAAAATGAATGATTTGCTTGTTTGCTTGTTCTTTTTAGTTTTTCTTTCCTACATTATGCTCATAGCTCTTCCATTATTAGACTTCGGGAAGCGCAATGAAGCTTGATAAGTTTCAACCTATTTATCTAATAAATTATTGGAGTATCCTGTTTCCATGGGTATGAAGTTGTATTAAAGTTTTTCAAGATTGATTGATATGAGTACTGCTCGGTTCCTTTGGGTCTTAGAGCGATGTTTTAAAACCTTTCACAAAAATCATTCTATCTAATGATAAAAAACATTTTCAAATGAGACCTATGGTTCCTGAAAATAGCTCATTCCTAAAAACAAACTCTTCAGCTGTATGTATCAGTAGATCTTATTGTTGTTAAATCTTCTAAGAACAGAATTTTAAAGATAATGTAGTAAAAAATTGGTTCAATTGTTTTAGCAGTTAGTAGATATTAATGAAAAGTGGGCTCTTCGTTTATATAGTAGTGTGATTTATGAGAAATTTACACGATTAAAAAATTACTTAAATTATAAGTAGAACAAAATCATATTAATATTATATTTAGTTGTTGTTCTATTAAGTATAATTAATTTAAAATCAGTATTTGTTAGAGCCAAATGATTTTTAGTCATTTCAAATCTCTTTATCGAATATCAAAGTATAATAATTTAATGGGCATACATGGGCTATGTGTTTTCAGTGACTATGTTGTATTAAGTCAGCCCTGTTATATATAATTTGTCACACTGTACTGAAACGGTTTTGTTTATTCCCATTTCGGTCATAGTATCACATTGTTAATTTTCTGAATTCCTATGTGCTTTACTGTATAAAAATTAGACTTCCCTATTCCTGGTCTTTATATTTATTTTTTTGCATAAATGTTAGCGACCGATGTGATATAGAGCAGTCAAAATTAAATATACTAAATAGCTTCTAATTTATCAATTTTTTTTACTTGAATATTAAGGCATTAAAAAACTCAAGAATCTTGCTCTTTGTGACGTCTTAGTTTCACTCTGTTGTTAATAAATAACTGTTTTTTGGTCACCCCTTTTCTATTAGCTTTTACATATATCCATGTCACTTTTTCTATTTCTATTTTTCTATTGGAATTAAGTTCTTGCTCAGTGATCAATCATTTTAACTAAACTTTTTTTTTATTACAGGAAGTTGACAAAGTTGCTAAGTTTTTTAAGTCAAAATATTCTCATGATCTTCCTGAAAAAGAGCTCAGTGTCAAGGGGTGGAATTGGGGAACTGCTAAATTTGCTGGATCCATTTTAAGTTTTGATGTCAATAACTTAACAGCCTTCGAAATACCTCTTAGCAATGTTAGTCAGTGCACAACTGGTAAAAATGAAGTTACTGTAGAGTTTCATCAAGTAAGTAATGCTTTTATGTAATTTTCTGTTTAATTATTCAGTTATGAGTTCATTTAATCACTTTTCTTTTTCTTTATCAGAATGATGAAGCTCCAGTAAGCTTAATGGAAATAAGATTCCATATCCCACCTTCTGAATTAGCTGGTGATGACCCAGTTGATGCATTTCACAGTCAAGTTATGCAAAAAGCTAGTGTCATATCTGTATCTGGGGATGCTATTGCTATATTTAGAGAAATTTATTGCCTTACGCCCAGGTAATTTGTATTAATTATTACAGTAATTAAGTTACCATTTTAGATTTTTGTTACACATTAACGTTTTTTCTAATATAATTTTAATTTATATAGCTTGGTTTGATAAAAAAGAAATTACTTTTTTAACTTCGGCTGGTTGAAATGCCTATCATTTCGCAGCAATTTTTAAAATTCTTGTTTTGATCTCGATATCTAAAAATTAGTGGAAAAGAATTTTCAGAAGGAAATTGTTTCTAAACTGTAATCGGTTGAATACAAAAATAAATTTGATTCCTTTACTTCTTCAGTAAATTTTCTTTAAATTGTTCTCTTAGTGAAAAATTTTGTCAATCTTTTAGTTTACTAACCTTGAGTTCAGATTTATATCAGAACAAAAGAAATAATGGTATAAAATCGGAATTTAAATGAGAAGGGTGGTTAGAAGCAGCTTTGCTGTCTTTTGGAATCATATTCGAATCATCTTTCACCCTGTATGGGATATCAAAACATATAACCAGCAAATGAACTGAAGTAGCATCCACTGGATATGGTCATGCAAATTTTTTTTTTTTTTTTAGTTTCATGTTAACATATTTATTTGTTTCAAAGTATACTTTTTAATATTTCTAAAGTTTGTGATTGATACTATTATTGCTTTGCAGAGGTCGTTATGATATCAAAATATTTCAGTCATTTTTTCAACTTCATGGTAAAACATTTGATTACAAAATTCCAATGTCTACTGTTTTAAGGCTTTTTGTTTTACCTCATAAAGATGGCAGGCAGAATTATTTTGTGGTAAGCTTATTTCACTATCGTTTAGATTATTTTTTAATAAAAACTAACATTTTATAAAGATTTTTAAATTTTAAGTTGAACTTTTTGGCCTTTTTTAATATTGGTGTGACTGGAGATATATTGCCAGCTAAAATCTGTAGATGCTAAAAGATTTTTTTATTGCTCATGTCTGATGTAACCATGGTGGGAGGGGAGGGTCAAGTTTTCATTCTGTGGGACCACCAAAAAGTCCAAGACAACTCTTAGGTCAGTTTCAAACCAGCACCGCTGTAGTTTCCAGGTTGCTAATAGCGATGTCTCAACTCTTTCAGCTACAAACAGCCCGACGCTTAGATCCACCCAACCTGTACAAATATTGCTGTTACAGTTTTTTTAAAATCTTTTTTTGTTCTTAGAGCATTGGAGGGGTTAAATTGTACTTCTAAGATGTAGGGTTATGATCAAGAATATAACTTTGTTGTTTTATCCTTCCATCTCTCCACATCTAATAAGAGCTAACGCAAGATTTTCTTTTATTTAACAATATTCCCGAATCCATTCTTGTACTTTACTAAGTTTTACTTGTGGTCTTTAGTCCTTGCATCTATAACACAACCTAATCTGTGTATATCTTGTCTTTCAGGTTTTCTAACTAATAAATTGATGTTATATGATCTCCTTATACTTTTACATATCAGAGTTCATCTTTATTATTGGCTCTTCAAATGGGCAAATTTCTTTTAATGTTCATTTTTTATTTTAAATAATAAAATCTATTTCAAAATATATTTACAAATATAATATTTGTATATTAATGCATGCCTATGTGCCTATATCGCCTATATGCCTATGTGCATGCCTATATTATTGATATTTTCATTAAAATTGTAGGTTAGTCTGGATCCACCTATAAAACAAGGTCAAACAAGATATCATTATTTAGTATTTCTTTTTGCTCAAGATGAAGACACTTCACTTGAACTTCCTTTTTCTGAGTATGTATAACAATTAAAACATTTTTATAATATTATTTATTCTGAATGTTTGTATTTAAATTTAAAATTAATTTTTGAAAAAATTCTTCCATAGTTTTTTACATATTTCTTTTTCTATAAACTTTTTGAGACCTTCTTACTTAACCTTCACGATTACTTTAATACATTTCAGTCTTATTATCGCATTATTCTGACAATATAATGATTTAATATTTTTGTAAAAATTTTTTTATTTAGTTTACTAATTTTTTTCATTTAATTTCTATTGTTTATCTGTTGATAATTAATTTTCTTACTGAGGTCTACTGACTACATCCTATTGCTTTACCTTTGATGAAGGTCGTGTGATGGTAAAGCGAGATATTGTATTCAGTAGAATTGAAAATTAGATGTTGACAATTATAAAATGATTATGAGGAGAAGATGGTTGGGGGTGCGGTCAAAGAAACACAAATTGACCGCACCCCCAACCATCTTCTCGTACGTCATCCACGGTCAATTATCTCTCATAATTATAAAATGATTTGATCAACAAACAATGTTCTCAATCATTCTAAAAATTCATATTATGTATGCTGTATTTTATTTAATCAATAAAATGATGCACACTATCGGGTTGTAAAATAAGTTCGTAGAGTCTTTTTCTAGTGACTTCTATAAAACTTCAGATTCTAGTAAATATTTTTAATCAATTATATATGACCCATTTTAATCTATTATATGTTGACATCTTTCAGGTAATTTTTTAATTCCATCCTCCCAGAACTTCTCAGATTTTTGCGCAATTAACTCCTCTTCGTGCGTTTTGCATTCCTCGAGCGAATTAAAGTATTTCCCATTGAGAGAAATTTGAAGGGCCAGGTCTAGTGAATAGGGTGGGTTGGGGATCACATCCCAGCCAAACGCTAATAATTTTTGCCAGGTCTGCAAAAACATGAGGATAGGCGCTGTCGTGATGGAAAACTATACCTTTGCGATTAGCCAATGCTGGACGCTTTTGCTCGACCACTGCCTTTAATTGTTCCAACTGGGCACTTAATACTGCAGAATTAATGGTCTGGTTGGGCGGGAGAAGCTTAAAATAAATGACATCTTTCCAATTCCACCAAATGCACAGCATAACCTTTTTTGGATGTAATCCTGCTTTTGGAGTCGTTAATGGCAAGTCACTTCGTTTTACCCAGGACTTTTTCCTCACAATATTATACAGGACATACTTTTCATCCCCAGTTATCAACCTCTTTAAAAATGGATCATTAACATTGCGTTTCAGGAGGGAATCACTAATGGATTTGCGGTCAAATCAATTCTTTTCCATCAAATTGGGAGGAACCCATATATCACTCCGAGAAATATATCCTGCAGGAATCTCGGTTGAAACTGATGCAAACAAGCACCTTAACTAAATTTTTTTTAGAGTATGTAAACATTATTGACCAAGTAATCATGATTTTACAAACACAGAGAGGATTAAATTGAAATATTGAAGAACGCTACGAACTTATTTTACAACCCAATAGAAATATAATCTGTAAATGTAATTTTTTCTTAAGTTAACAGTATTTATATTTATTTCACTATCAATGTTTCATAATGATATTATTCATATGCATGGTCATGTTCTACTTATCACAGGGAGGAATTGAAAGAAAAGTATGAAGATAAATTAACCAAAGAACTTTCAGGACCGACTTATGATGTTATTAGTCGTATCATGAAAGTTTTAGTTAATAGAAAAATTACTGTTCCTGGAGCATTTGTTGGGTAGGTATTTCTTCATGTATCTAATAATGATTTATTTTATTAATTCATTGGATTAGTTTATTATACTTATTGATTTACTTGCTTTCAGACATTCCGGCACCCCGGCTGTGGGATGCTCTTATAAAGCAGCAGCAGGCTATTTATACCCATTGGAAAGAGGCTTTATCTACATTCATAAGCCTCCGATTCACATCAGATTTGAAGAAATAGCCAGTGTTAATTTTGCTCGAAGTGGTGGAAGTACAAGGTATTCTTTGTTTTATCTATTAGAATATTATTGGATTGGCTTTTTATAGGTTGCCGTCTCTTGTTTACATATTTCTTAATGTACTTTGATACATATTTAAGTTTTCAAAAGTGAACAATTTTTTTAAGAAAGTGTATTCAAGGTACTGAATGTTTTTTACTAAACAAATTTAAGACTTCTGAAAAGAAAATCTATTTATATTGTAATATTTAAAATTTGTTTAAAATAAATAAAAGGAAATTAAATAATTTTTACAATTGACAAATCTAAAATATAGCTTTGATGACTACAAGGTTTATATGAATAAATTAAATATTAAAGAGATATGAAAATTTTATTTTAAATTGTATAACATTATAGACTCTTATCTCAGGACGGATTTTCTAGACAATCAGAACAAAGACACTAAATTAAATTAACGGCTACTTTTACAAATATACTTAAATTGATTCTATGTTGAGCAACACTAACCAATTATATAACCTTCTTTAATGACTGATTGTTCTCGATGTCTTCTTTCTTATGATGCTACTTCTGACAGTAAGCAAAGGTTTGGTCTTCTATTAATTTTCAGCATACATCCAAACTCTCAGCGATACAAACAAAGAGTCTCTTTCTCCCTTTAATGATATTATTTTATTGGGTGTCTGGTGACTCTTGAAGTCTTTCTCTAGATGTCTATCCTGACAGTAGACAAAGGGTGGTCTGTACCACCTCTTCTTGGAGACGTCCTCCTAGTTGCCCAGACACGTCCAATTCCCCAGCGATCCAAACTAGTATACCAAACAAAGCTTGGTTTATCCTCATGCCTTGATGTTCAATCGTCAATTCAAAAATCGATTGTAGCACAATCACTCTTAATTCACTTGTTATGGTTCATGATGTAAATACTTCATTGATAATTGTTATCATCTTCTATTTTATTTATTAATTTGTACTATAATTATGATAGAGAAACAACAAAAGTTGAAAAACTTTAATCCACCCACTGAACATAGCTGTAATTCCACAAACTTCAGAAGGACACCATCTTGAAATATTTGAAACTAGTTTGTTTTGGTCTCCATGACTTCTGGATGGAGAAATTGGTCAGCTTGTTTTTTAATTTAATAAAAGAAAACCAATAAATATTAACGTTGATACATAAAATAAAATATAACTAAAACCACTATACATAAAAAAAGAGGATATTACA